>NC_135077.1:23770000-24070000 GCF_051107435.1 Chaetodon auriga | reverse complement strand
CACACAGTGTGTGTGTGTGTGTGTGTGTGTATGCGCGTGTATGGATGTATGTACGTGTGTGTAAATATATATTTACGTGCATACATATATATGTATGTGTTTGTGTCTACTGGGAAAAAGGCACTTCAAGCCAGCAGAATAATGCTGACGTGCTGTGTATTATTATTATTATTATTATTATTATTATTATTATTTGCTCAGCATTTTTATTGCTTGAAGTGCCTTTTTCCTAGTGGACATCTTGACTCCCTGTCAATCAGAGTTGAGTGTGTTTCTCTCTGCTCTGTATCCCCATGTAAAACATACCTTTTCCCTCTGTTATTGCTGTCCAAATAACAGTAATGTAAAAAGTAGGGAGTGAATGCAGAATGTAAAATTTAATTAATTAATTATTTAGTGAGTATTTATATAATGATTGTAGAATAATGTAGTATCATATCTATCATTTTGGGAACAGAGTGCCAGTCTTTAAAGTATGTTCACATGGATTTTTCTCTGTAGGTGCCAGTTTTTTTACTTTCACTTACATACAGACATACAGACCACACCTAAAACTGTTTATCCATTGTATTCGTCTTTTTTTCATATCGACCTGTCAGTTCTTGCTCTGCTGAGCCCTTCCCTCCTCTCTTTGTCGTCTGTTTTCTTTTTGCCAGGATTCTGTTTGTAGATTTTAGGTCTGCCTTTAACACCATCGTCCCAGCTCTGCTGTCAGACAAGCTCTCCAGCTGAGTGGGCCTGATTCCACCTGCAGGTGGATCACAGACATCCTGTTGGACAAGAGGCAGCACATGAGGCAAAGGAAACTCATATCTCAAGGCTGCATCCTTTCCCCTCTACTCTTCTCCCTGTACACGAACAGCTGCACGTCCAGTCATCAGTCATCAAGCTACTGAGGTACAGGGTGGTGCATTCATGTACCACTGCTATGATATGAGAATGTCCTAAAAAATTAAACATTAAAAATGTTCAATTGGCCTTAAGTTTTTGGTAGTTAAAGGTCAAAGGTCAAGGTCACTATGACTATTTCTGGCCATAATTCAACACCGAAACTCAGGAACAGAAGGGACCATATTTCATATTTCAGTGCTAGCTCTTTTTGCATGCATTGAAAAATATTAATGTGGAGAAATTCATTCATATATAAATCCCCAAATACATTTGTGAATCCTTCTGTATGCATTCATTAATAGAGAGACTATGACTCCACTTGCATTGATGGTATATTTTTGCACTTTCTTCAGTCTTTTACTTTAAATCAAAACGAAGAATGGCCATACCTTTTCATGTACACAAATAAAATTATTCCCAGGACATGCTGATTATTTACATTCTACCATGTATTCTGACCGGTTAAACTAACAAAATTTTACTATGTTACCAGTGCAGCGAATATAGTAAAGTAAAATAAAATAAAATAAAAAGAAACAACATTCCAACATCTGTAGCTATGAACTAGGGGTTTTTTCACAATGTACATCTCAGATAAAATCTGACCTAATTGGTTTTATGTGCTCTGTCCAGTTTTCCCAAATTCTTTTAAATCTACCCACCCACACTCAAGGAAAAGGTTAGCCTCTCCATCACATATATGTTATGTATTACCTCAACCAGTTTTGTTTCAGAGGTGTGATCAGTGATAGCAAACTCAGAGCACTTGGTCGTTGAATTAGTGAATTGAGCAAGCATTTAAAACTGAATTGATTTAAGCACAGATTGTGTTAAAAGTTTATCAACACCTCAATATTTAGAATGGAATGACATTTTACGCTCTGATTGGACGTTTCTTGTCAAAATGCAGCATGCGGTTTGTACGTACATAGCCTCGTACCTTCAACTTTTTTTATGAATCAAAGAACAAAATTTTTTTTTACATAGTGGTTCATCTTTCACCTAGTGATGATTCAACCAGTAGAGTTTCAGGCCAATCAAAGTCAAGGGAATTCTCCAACTGTGTGTCTGTGGAGCTTTTACTTCCAGAACCACAGACGTCTGAAATGCAGTGACAGTGAAACAGTAAGCACAATACCAGGACCCTTAAATCAAAGCAGCTAATTCATTATTTACACTTTTCCTAGTGTGACCAGTCAAAAGGTCTTCCGTGAAATGGGCGTATTGCTCAAACCAACAGAATAATGACAATTAGAGAGAATGCAGAATGTAAAATGTTGTTGATATTGAAAAATGTGTATATTTGATTGCAGTTTGAATAATGTAGTATTTTATGTATCACACTGGGAACAGAGGTCAAAAGTGTGATCTCAGGGATTCTGTCCCATCGGGAACAGTCTTGTTTTTACTTTCACTTTGGAGTACAGACCACACCTAAAACCGTATATCCTTCTTATTTCTCATTATTTTTCATACTGATCGGCTCTTGCACTGCTGAGCCCTTCCCTTTGTCTTCTGTTTTCTTTTGCCAGGATTCTGTTTGTGGATTATAATTCCGCCTTTGATGCCATCATGCCAGCTCTACTGCAGAACAAGCTCTCCCAGCTGAGTGGGCCAGACTTCCTGCTTGACAAGATGCAGCACATGAAGCTGAGCAGCAGCTGCGTGTCCAGGCATCAGTCCATCAAGCTTCGTAAGTTTACAGGCAACGCCTCCCTCATCTCTGGTGGGAATTAGCTCAACAACAGGTGGAAGATTGACCGTCTGATGACCTGGTATGGAGAGAACAACTTGCAGCTCACCTGTGGGCACACCATCATCACCCAGTTGGAGACAAGAGGGTGGCCGGTCCATTCAGACTAAAACCTCATGCTACAAGGATAGTTTTCTACCTTACTGCAGCTGGCCTCATCAGCAGGGCCCGGGACGCCCACTGATACCAACTCTCATCTTGCTCCATGGACACTACATATTACATTGAAACAGTATTTTACATTAAAGCATTACTCTTTTCTTTTCTCTGCACATTGCACATATTCTTTATCCAGTGAAAATGTGAACATGCACATTTCATCCTCTTTGTTTCAGATATTGCGCAGCTCTTTTCATTTTAGGTGTATTTTGTATATTTTTGGATGTGTTTCACACTTTTTATGGCCACTCTTGACTTTTGTAGTATTTGTTTTTTCCTGTTCTCTGTCCATGTTGGGTTCTGCTTTGGGGATCTACAGTGGATCATTTGCCAGACATTTCAGAAACTCTCCATAATCCAGTTTATATTAACTGCCATTCAGCTTCATGCGTCGTTTTAAATTCATGAAATGCTTTAACTATTCCACCTATTTCATACTAAATCAAATCGAGCAAATACTTCTCAGAGTGACGTCCTTGGTGTGAACTGCTGTATGCAATCACACTTTACATGTAGGAAGTGTACCGTATGTGTGCTTGTACATGCACTGCATAGGCCCATATGGCAAATGTAATAAACAATGGGAAGCACTTCAAAGTGCAGAGGATTGAGGACAAGCCTACATCAGTATCAGAACAGCCGAGATAGAGAGGAAATAAATAAGGGATTATTGGAGATGTCACATACATAGACAGAAAATAGTGTCAGGCTCAAAGACAAGATGTGTGTGCAACTGTCACACTTCTGCAAAATATTTGTTTTTTTATATTATTTATTTACATAAATGATATACAATATTATATTGTGTACATTTTTTTTATTTCTCAATAAATAAAGTTGTTTCATGAGAGAGGCCACGTTACCCAAGAGCAGGATAATATGCATTAATTAACATTCAGCTAACAGTAAGAGTTTTAAAAGACAAAACATTTTTCCTTTATCTTAAATTTGTGTGGTTGAATGAATTAGTATCTGTGTGTGTGCACGCAACATTTACAGAAAGAGAAGCCAAGAGAAGAGGCGGCTAGAAGCAGACAGATGTAAAAGTGAGTGATGGGTGTTGATACAGGCGGAGGGATGAAAGAGGGAGAGAGAGAGAGAGAGGATGAGAGAAGGAGGAGCAACAACAGTAGGAGATATGCCTCAGATTATCAACCAGTGTCAGATGCTGTAGAGACAGATAAAGAGGAGGAGTGGACAAGAGTGAGACAGGAGGAGAGACAGAGAGAAAGAAGACGGCTCTGTGCATGCAAGCTGGGCTGCAAAGATGACCGACACGAAAAGCGTATCATCCGTGGAGGCGCCAGAGGGGAAGTTAATGAAAAAGGTCAGTGGACGTACGTGCCAAAGCATTTACAGTTTACAGTGTCCTAAATCCTGCCACTGGTGCTCAAGCCCAGCATGATGAACTGTCGTCTTCCCTGGCTGGCATGGATGCACTGTTTACTTTATTTGTTCACAACTTTCAAACTCAGTCACTGTTTCATGTTTATTTAAATGCAATAGAATTTTACCACAATGCTACGTGTGCAAAGAGGGAAGCTGACAACTTCCATCAGTTATATTGTTTTTCTAGGTCTGTCAACCAAATTCCCCCAATGCAGGAACATCTCTGAGTTGGTTTATTGAGAAGGGTTACACCATGAATGCTGTTTGTGTGAATGTCATTTCATCCAAAGCGGGTGTGTGAGTGTGTGTGTGTGTGTGTGTGTGTGTGTGTCAGTCTACCTGTGCTGCTGTAGCTTCACTTCCTCAACTTTTTGCTGATTACTTTCTAGGAATTTGTGTGCATTTAATCTTGAAGCGTGCAATGCGTTTAATATATTTCACTTCATTCATTTATCCATTCATTAATAATCTTGGTCAATTTTCTTTCGCTTGCTTTTCATTCACCTTCCTGTTTATTGTATGTGGAACAATGTTCTTTCCCACTTCAGCCTCTTTCTTTGTCCTCCAGGGTTCCATCAAGAAGAAGATTGAGTCATTGAGGCGATGGAGTTCAGCTAGTATAAAGCGGCCTCCAAAGCAGAAGGCCAAGACCTTGAGTCTGTCTTCCCCCGTGGGAGACCCCGATGACCTCTGGCTGCAAGAGGGAGACAGGAGGAAGCTGCGACCCATCGTTGACTCTGTCTTTGGACAGGTAGGACACTGAACTGTGCATTCTCTGTACCCCCGGTATGTGTCTTTGTGTAAGTGCACTTCAAAAATGGCATGTCTCTGTGGCATTGTTAATATGTCTTTAGCTTACACTATGTTGAAAATGACACTATCCTTCTGGATACTGTCACTGACAAACTGACAAATATCGAACAAACTCAACTCGACAAACTGCTCCTCAATTAATGAATGAATGAGTGAATGCTTGTCCTATGAACAAACCTTTGCAAGCTATCAAAGCATTACTTGATTTAAAGGTATCCTGTGGAGTTGTTGACCTCTAGAAATCATGTGGAGCAATGTTTTGATGAGTGGGCCCCCATTTTGTTTGTATCTTGTGGGCACACATGCAGATGCACAAGAGCACATGTGTCACATTACATAGTCCTTCAACACTGTAAGATAGCATCTATGGATGTTAGCAATACAGCTTTCATAAGATTTTAAAGAAGAAGCTTTTCAAATATTTCAAGATGAAGGAAATGTACTAAATATTAGGCATCAAGAATACACATAATGTGTTTGTTTTCCTTCTGCTTTTGTTTGTTTATGACATCACAGAATATTTATGCACTTCACTGGTTAATCCAGATTTACAACAACAGCACAAAATTAGACAGACATTATAAGTAAGCAGCAATGAGGAGCACAAGAATATGAACCATAATCTCCTGACAAATATTGCAGTGACCCCAGTGTGATCACGTAGAGAGAAAAAAGTATGATAGAGCGAGGAGATGTAATCTAATGTAATTAGACTTCTAATAGACAGAGACCTGGCAGAGACAGACCACAGGCAAGAGGAAAACATATACACTGACTAAAAGAGTGAAAGACAGTCAGAAAGAGAAAAAGCACAAAGGGGAAGTTCACTCTAAATGAGAGTCAGAGAACTGACTGTCGCAGTGAGACACTGATTAGATCATCAGAGCCTCTGCCTCAGACTGATTTCAGACCCTGACCGTTGACCTCCCTGAGGACAAATGAGCAGGTTGTTCGCGTCTTTGTCTATGGGAGCATTTTAGTGCAGTCAAAAATACAAGTGCAGAGCATAAGAGATGGGACAATCGAGATGGACAAGACAGAAATGAATATGCCTTGAAAATGACAATGTAATTTAGTTTACAAACTTTTTTTTTTTTTCAAAAACTATAAGTTTGGATGCAAAGTCAATAATTATAATTGGAAGATCACCAGATTGAGCTCTGATGACTTTATGTACTGTGTTTGCATCATCTTATATGAACCCGCTTCTGGTCTGTACATCGTATGCTTTAAAACGTGTTCTGTTATGTGTTCTGACCACCTGCTGCTTGTGTGCATGTGCACTGGTGTACAAGCATGCAGATGTGTAAAATTTCTGAATGAGTACACTCGGGTGGACTTAGCCTGAAGGAACTGCCCAGTGTTCTCACTGGGTTGGTCTAGATTTTAGTCATACAGTTCCCAGAACATCAATAGTTCCTGATGTGATCCAAAGTTTGTGTCTACATCACCAGTTGGGGCTGTGCAGTCCTTAACAGGTTTGTGGTTTTATTGGAGCAAAGACAAAAGACACTGTTTTTCATTTTCAGATTGATTGACTGAACTCTATATTCAGCTTAAAAGAAAGGAGCATGGTGTCTTTTTTGAGATCATGAAAAGGTCAGCCTGGAGTTTGTCCCAGCAGAGTTGTCAATTCAGCCAGCAAGATTGACAGTAGTCAGCTAGAACTGAAAAGGCTGCTTTTGCCGACTTCTGTCTGAAATCCACTGCTTGAAAAAATACTGAGAATTCTGAGTGGTGAATGTGACATTGTCATCTTTGTACACTACATGAGCTGTGCAAGGACAGAAAGCATGACAGGGCACAGGGACCGGGTCACATGGGTGTCAAAATGCCACTTTTGGTCATTTGTTGACAGTCACAAGACGTTCATCAAAGGTCCACTGTGGAGAAATAGAGGTCCTGTTGTGTTTTTTGCTGTCTCTCTGTTGTTCGTTGTTCAGATGAGTCATCCATACACTCAGCGACAGATGGAGTGAAAGAGGAGAAACTGAAGAAAGGGAGGGCTGGGATGAGGCCTGGGGAGTGATTGATGGCTACATGTGATAAAGAAAGAGAGAAGAGATTGATTGCAGCATGAAGGGAGATTAGAGTTTAAACAAGCGAGAGGACAGCATTCAGTTAGACGCAGATCACTTTTACATCAGTCAGACTACCAGGAGTACACTTGAGGCACAGAATGCCAACAACTGTCTACTCGAAACTGTGACGAATTTGTTTGGCAGATGTGACACGAGAGACTGTAAATGAATGCTTCAGTCAGAATCAGTCAGAGATTTAAGTTAAGGCCTACGATGACCTGAGTGCTTATCCATGTTTTACACAAACTTAATTACTCTGCTTAATTTTATTTATTTATTTTTTACCATCTGTGATTCCTCCTCATTCTCATCTGTGTGTTTATGTGCTCACCTTGTTTTGTCATTTCAGCCGTGCGTCTCAGGCCACTAGATGTCTTCAGAATGTTTTACAGCAGCTGGACTCATTCTGTTATCAGTCAACTGATACATGCTGCTTTCATTGGAGTAGCTGATCAGACTGATGGACCAACAAACGTCAGTCCCTGTTTAAAAGTTCCTCCAAATGTGGCTGAGATTACCCTTTTGGCCAAATTTGGGAGATGAACAATGTCACATAATCCAGTATATGATGATGAATTTATTTAATGAAGCATTTGGGAGGTTCTTGGACATTAATTAGGGTCAAAAATAATGTATCAGGGGCCTGTGTTGTATTTACCTGTCTGCAGGTGGTTGGCAGTCACTGATAAATATGTCACCTGCACTTCATCAATGAAAAAGATTTAAAAGTAAGTTTTAAATGATAAAAGACAAACATAAATCCCCCTGTTAATTTGTTTGTTTGTTCTGGCCAGCAGCAGGATCACTCGTTAAAACAGGGTGTTAAAGGGTGTAAGTCATTAATAGCTAGGTGGTACAAATAAATGGAAGTGATATGGCTAACACCATCACCTGTAGCAACAATGAAAACACAAGACACAAAGCACATTTATTAGGAGCACATTTTAAAGATCTAATGCTGCAACAAGAACACAGTTTGAATTTTACCCAAATGACCATGACCACCACTTATTAAAGAGCGAATGAGCTCATGAAAGAGGTGCAGGACTCAAGTTCACTCAGCCGAAGGTGGATGAATTGAAAACTAACTATAACGAATTCTTAACTAGATGCAGTTCAAATACAAATGACATATGCAAACTGCTGAATTTCTTGTGGTCCTGGATACTAAAGCAAACTACCTGAAGGTCAGCGCAGGTGTAGCAATATAGAGGTGGATGGCAGTCCTGAGTTTCAAAATGAGAAAAGGATGTGAGCAGAAAGTCAAACATTTCATTCAAGAGAGAAGTAAAAACTTGATCATGACAAAGTTATTTTGAAAAGAGCACAGAGCAATGAGAATTTCACCATGCCCAGATCCATTGTGGTCAAATTTCTTAGGTGTAGGATATGTAGGAATAGGTATAGAAAGCTAGAAATGGCAAGGAAAAATCTACATTTTGATAGATCATGTCAGTATTAACCAAATTACCCAGGAAAGGACTGGAACTAACTCATTTTAATGCTTGCAGGGAAAAAAAAAAAAAAAAAACTAGCATAAATAATAGATGTGTTGATTACAAATTATATCTATATTTTAGCTGTCACATAAACTCACCTTGACTATACATTCTAATATGAACCAGTGAATATATAGTATGAAACCTATTGTAAACTGAGAAATCAAGCTACTAAAGCCAATGGGAAAAACATGTTTTTCAAACAGAAAATAAATGAGTGTAGATATGATTGGAAATAATGTAGCCAAACAGCATCATCTATTGATCAGATGACTGATTTCTAACAAAACCATATGAATATTATTTTATAATGTAGACAAACTGAGACAATAAATGTCATCTATGAATCACACCACGTCACATAGTGCAGAATCAAGTAGCTTGTGTCTTGTGTCTTCAAAATGTCTCGCCTTCAACATCCTCCTCATGGCCTGTCCATCAGCCACAGGTGAACCTCCTGATGGCGAATGAAGTGTGACCCTGCTTCTCTCAGCCTGCTTAAGTCACACCTACTTCCATAATACATTATCCTAACAGTTGTATCAAATGTTTTACTAATTATTTAGATAAAGTGTGGGTAGTTGAGGTCATTGTTTTATGATGTAACAATATTATCATTGAAGTTTTATTATGTTTTGACAGTTATCATAAGTAAACATCATGGTTTGGGTTTAAAGGACTATTGCTAATATTAATGACTATGACTATCATTATCACTGGTCATGCTTTAAAAGAGACATTAATTGTCAAAAAAGGGAAAAGGGTAATGAACTTCAGTTTCCCATGTTATAGTCTGTTAGCCTGTCCACCCCAGCCTCCCCCTTATGCTGACTTTGTCGTTCTGTAATATGTCACCTGACATCCTTTTATTTATTTATTTTTCCTTTTTGTTCCTGCAATAATTCCTACAGAAGGCTTTGTCACTTGAATGTAAACGTATGTCATGGTGGGGCACTTGTTGATGCTCTCTTTTAATGGGTATTCAGACTGAGCTCTGCCCTGTGTTAAAATATTGAAAGTGTGGTGGTGGGATTTTTAAGGCACCATTGAGACAATGAGTGACAAATCCATGAATTTGTAACACCATCACATGCCAAAGCACTGCAAATTGGTTCATAATACTCAAAACAATAAAAGTCAGTATCATTTAATAATTTCTTAGAATACTCCATTCATGTTACAAATTAATGTGCACTTGTGTGCGTGTGATTGGCCAACACAGCATGTTGCCCTGTGATGTAAAGTTGGGTGCCTTTCTTCATATTGAGTTATTTTACTGCTCCTCTACTAAAGTTACATTTTTAGTGCCAGACTTGAAATGTAATTTTTTGAGATTGTGGTTTTATCCTGTGTTTATAGAAGCAAATACTTATTACAAATACTTCTTCTGCAAAACTGCAAGACGCAGTCACTAAACTTCACGGGTGTGTTGTTGAGGTCAAAATTGAAGGACAACTTTGAAGATGGGTGTGGGCCAACTCACTGCGTACTAAGTACTCATGTAAAAATATAATAATGATTACTGGTCTGAATATGAACATGTTGATGGGCATTGTGCCTGGTTTGATCCCATTATAAGATGATCTCTAGTTTCATCATGTTTTGCAACAACAGTCTAAACAAAAACTGCTTCATCATAGCATCGATTTCCATGAAGTTTAACTCTCGGAGAACTGCGGTGTTATGCTTCAGGGAATAGTCTTTTGTGTAACATCTCCAGCGCTGTACATGAGGTGTCGAGGACATATACAGTAATAAAGTACAGTCATTTTGATTTTAACTGTATGAAGCAGGCAACATTTCACATGAAAGGTATTGAGTAACAGACGTTTTTCTCCTTGCGCATTTGAAATAATCAGCACAAACAGAATGTAAACATATAATAGAATATAATAGGTCATTGTATGAAGAATCCTGTATAACATACACAATTAACATCCCAAACCTTGATCTCTAGTCTTTATTGTGACTTTAAAATGGATATTTTTGCATTTATTCTCCACTTGCTTTTACAAGTCAAATGTGTTTGCCAGTTGGCATGTGTCAGTTTGCCAGTCATGCACAGGGTTGTGGTGGTGTAAAAGTTTACATTGTGAAATTCCTCCACAGAATTTTGTGATCATGACAAAGAAAATGCATTTTTGCCCACTTTAAAAAAGATACTTTTTCTCATGTAAAAAAATTCAGCAATACATGAATTTCAATTTGAGTCACATTTTGTTGATGGAATTCAAGCCTAACATCTGTCAATCAATCAATCAATCAATCAATCAATCAATCAATCAATCAGTGATTTTCATTACACATCATTACTATCTACATTTTCCTCTACCTACCTAACTTATAGTAAACAGGTTCATTTCCTCTTTTCATTGCAAGCTTTGTCAGAAAACATCGTATCAAGTTACAGACTATTTACTGTTGAATATCAGTATTTGTAGACAGTTCATATAAAGTAATGTGAACAAAAAACAAGAGCAGCTTTAGTAGACAGATTTAAAAGCGGTTTAGTTTGATAGACCATTACCACTGGGGCACTCTTAGCAGCAACAGTTGTGTCCAATACTCATGGAGGGAGAAAAAGGACAGGCAGTTCCAGTGGTTCCGTGACTTTCTGTCCCATCATCCTATTTTTCACAGAGAATCACTAATGCATAGGACCTCCAGGACCCCAAACTCCAACTAACTGAACTTTTAGGTCGCATAAAAATGCATAAACAAAGTCTGGACAGGTGCAAAAGGCATTATCCTCCTTTTGGGAATGGGTAAGTGGGCGAGAATGAGAGCGGGGAATGTGGGACAATCCAGGCCGCCATATGTGGTTGCAGTCTGTAAAATGATGTCAGGTTAAATTGAAATCCTCCATTGACTGTAGCAGCACTTTTTCCTTGTATGACCTTCAGCTGTCAGCACAGTTAGTCCAGAATCTGGATAAAGGTTTCATGAAGTATTACTTAATATATGGTTTAATATTATGTATGGCTTTTGTGTTTGTTTCTTTATTTCTTTATTTTTATATCTATCAATGGATTGGCTTTGAATGCATTTTCTACTTGTTAAGATGCTGGATTTAAAGCTGCACTCCACTTGTGGACCATAGAACAAGCTGTAAAGCATTGACATATTATCAAACAGTTGCCTATTTACACATCCAGCAGACACAGAGTAACAGTAATGTAGTCGTGTTTCTGGCCACATGACAAATGTAAATCCCAAATGATCATTTTTTTCAAGACTTCATGAACTCCTGAGAAATATATCTCTTTAGCTTCTTAATGCACCACTATATTCAGAAAGCTATTCAATAACTTTGTCCGCCTGCTGTTTGGCAGTGGGCAGATAGCTCTAGAGCTCATTTGCTGAAAAAACCCACCTGCAGTAAAACTGCAGGCTTTAAAATCACAATAATAAGCTGAGAGATGTTTAAAAGCTCCACAAAGCAGAGGAAACAACAGTGTCATTCATTTTGAGTTGTGTTTTTGATGACCTGATTAATATAAGTCCAGTGTTCTCTCTCCTTTTAGCTCTGTTTTGGTCTCCACTAAGTCCTTTGAAAAATGTTTTTCATCCACCTGCTGATACAGGACTGATGAGAGCTGTAGAGAGCCAAAATAGTCAAGTTGTGGGCCAAAAAACAAGCAATAAGCTGAAAGATGCTAAAATGCTTTACGGAGCTGAAGCAAACTGCAGATGCGGGGCAGTAATTCTTCTTCTACCACTGACCCTTTTCACATTTCATCACTTTTTCCTTCATTGATATAAAAACTGATTACTGCAGCTATACTTAAATTATCATTTTTCCCAACCATTACGTTTTGAAATGTAGTGGTTTTGTTCCATTCAGCACAAATAAGTGTTTGTGCTCATGAAGCGAGAGCTAACTTTCAGAATGGAGGACGTATTTCTCTTTTCCATTCATCACGTGAACTGTCGACAGCACTGCTGGGTTGTTTCTCATATATGTGTGGATCAGGTAGACGACTGCAGCCTTTATCTGCCTGCAACGGGCCACATTAGCGCAGCAACTTGGACCAATCGTGACTCAGCTTTTTCACCTCTGCTTGATCCTCCTTCCTGCAACTCGGTTTACAGATGTCTTTGCAGATATACCATTTAAATGAATTCGCCAGAGAGATCAGCACATGTTCAAGGTCAGAGGGCATTCTTCGATGTGGATGGATGGTACAGATTAAATGGGCAAAGACTGAATGAAGGGATGAGCACTTTATATTTCTGTTAAAGCTCTGACGTCAAACGGGCTTAGTATACTACACATAAGAGTGTTATTACCCATCTTTAATGCACTGGGATTATGGTACTAAACTTGTGGGAGATGCGAGTTGAAACCATTTCATGACACTGATACTATTTATGCAGGCTGTAAGTGGTATATAGTCACAATATGATGATAAGTTAAACTGCCCTCATTCTTTTAGATTTGGGCTGGTTGAAGTGAGTATCTGTGTAGTATAATTTGTAGGTCACCCTGTTTGCCTCATATGAACTGATTTGCTGCATTTGTGATAACTTTGTGTTTGTATGTCAACATGTAAGCATGTGTAAGCATCCAAACACACATGGACACACCCTGTCTCGGCCAAAATATTTGACCTGAACTACACCAAAGCTTTTGGCATAGCAGGTCTGGAAAATCCTGACTTTTGGAATGTGTCCATCATGTTGTTTACTGCCCCAGCACTGGATTTTCTGTTGGCCTGTCTTCTATCCTTGTCTTTCAGGCATCTGGTGTGCTCGCTGTTGTCGAGGGATAGGACATGAATTCTCACCCAACTGCTCTGTTTTGGGTTTTATGGCTGTTAAGCTTTGTGTTCACACCATGCTGTTGATTGAGGCCGGGTGTCAGCGCTTCTTTTTTTTCCAGTGAGCAATACAGAAACTGTTTGGCTGTGTGCATGTACTTTACGGCAAGTGAATGTGTCTGCTGTTTTACGTGTAACTCTTTATATATGTACCAACACTTAATGCCACCCTAAGCCATTGTTGCAGTTAAAGGAAGCATAATCAAATGAAGTTGAAGCATTCAGTGCAAGTTTTTGAAATATGTGATGGGAAAAATCCAGGAAAAAGCCCATTACAGGACCGAGGCTTCCATTTGCTAATCTGAGTCCAGCTGGATCCGTGGGCTAAGGCACATACTATTATATAACGGAGACACTGTGGATTCAGATCATTGTGTCGCAAGTCATCTCATCACTCTCTGTCCTCTCTATTTAATAGAGTCTGACTGGATTTTTTTTTTAATTCCACCAAGTCCATAGAAAGGTCAGACTCAAAGAGGTCAGGGTCAGGTGGAGGATCTCGTCTGTGGAGCTGGTAGGGATTCAGCGATTGTGCTTGCAGTTCAACATCTCCCCAGTCAAGACTGCATCCGTCCTCCCTCCCTCTGCTGAGTGTGCTGTCCAAAACACAGAGATGTTTTTAACTAAAATGATGGACTTGATGTCAGCATGAGGCCGACATCTGGTGGTGGTTTGTAAGTATTACATCTGAGCCTCGGGCCTTCTTTTTATTCACAGCGAGCTGAGCTTTGCTGCACTCTTCTGGTGGTACACTGACAGAAGAAAGGCATCAGAGGAAGAGCAGCAATGTAGAGAGATTTGCACGGGGAAAAGGAGGCTGCAGTAGTTTAAAAAGATGGAGACGTGGTAACATGTAGAGAAAATATTAAGGGAAGGTGAAACAGCAGAGAGAGGGAAGTGAGTGGTCTCATGGAAACATATGGGAAAATGTAGAGAGATGCTAAAAATGCGTTAGTTGTCCTAGCTGAGCGCAGGGGATTATGGCTGCAGGCTCTCAGCATTGACCTTAGACATACTGTGCAAATCTCTGGCACACACAGCGCCGCATGACTGGCACCATGCAGCAGGCATCTACAGTACGTTGATGTATGTGTGATGTGTGTGTAGGTTTATGCAGATAAAATCACACACACACACTCTATTTCTTCCCCATTCACAATATTCCACCCACACAGTCTTAACACTCACAGCTGCTGCACTAAATTTAGCATCAGACTGTGTATTAAAGGGACGTATGAAGTTAGAGTTCAGGAGATCGTGTGTATCAAAGCCTGGTCCCTGCTGCAATTTTAATTTATTTGAAAGAGTATGTATGATCATGTAATCCTCTCTCATAGCAGTGATTGGAACACAGCTGAATAGTGATGACAGAGAAAGAAAAGGGAAAGGAGAAAGGCAAGTAGGAATGGAATCTAAGAAGACAGTAAAGGTTTGCCTAAAATGTAGATGTTATTAGGCTCTGAAAAGAAGAAATGTTTGGGATATGATTTTTAGCAGAAAGAAAACATACTTATCTCCTGTGGCACTGTGATTTCAAATGTCCCTGCTGTGGTCCCATTGGGTGGTCTTATCAATACTGATGCTGTATTGGACCTCTGCCATAACTGAACAGTTGAATGATTAAATGAAATGTTAAAAATCTTCTTTAAAAAATAATTTTATAGAGTTTGGTTGGGATCTGGTCTAAGTTTGACTAATCAGACACAAGTGGCAACTCATTGCATTCTGTTTCCATCTCATCGTCATCATCTCATAAAAGATCTTTAAAAGTAACCGCCATGTTCCCTGTTTTCATGCACATTCATACGGTGGCCGACAAGGTCAAACGTGCCACAAAAGCCCAAAAACTTATCCATTAGGAGAAACGTGCTGCAGCTTCAGAAACAATGCCAATTCCAAAACACATAGGAAAATCCAAAGCAAATACAACAGAAACGTGCTGCAACTGAAAGAATGTGCTGCAAAAAGCCAAAACAAACTACATGAAAATAGCCAGTCAGATGGTCTTGTTTGTCTATGTAGGTCACAAAGAGGCATCAGAATTAAAATGACTCATTGTAGTAAATATAAATATAAATACTAAATACTAATTGTAGGATGAAAAATGTCTTTGAATTTAAACTTCTGACCTTAGTGTTTATAAAACCACCGCTGCTTGTCAGTAGTTTCCAAAGAGGTCTTTCAGATCATCAGAGTCTTTTTTGACTTTCACTGTAATTTCACAAGTACTTCCTTCATTCTTACATATCTCTCTCTCTCTCTCTCTCTCTCTCCACTTCTGTCCATCCCACTCTTTCTGTCTTTCTTTGATATTTAAAAGTGGCCAAATAATATAAATACTCTTCCTCTATTTCTCTGACTTCAAGTCTGTACTCCCATGTCCTGTCAACATAACTCTTCCCCTCTAATCTGAAATGGCAGGGATTAAACAGGCAGCCAATTCTCCATCCATAATTCTACCATCCCGTCCCTCTTTCTCTCTCTCTCTCTGTCTCTCTCTCCCTCTCTCCCTCTCTCACACACACACACACACAAATAAACACAGAGTTCTGCCAGACTAGTCTTTTTGAGACCATAAGCATGATGTTTGAGAGGCAGAGAGAGGAAGGTGGGTGGCATGGATTAGATTAAGTTGGTCCAAATTCAAAGGATCACTCGTGGTGAGAGGGGGGGGTGACAGATAAATAGAAAAAAAAGTGTGTGTTTGTGTGAGAGAGAGGCAGAGAGGGAGAGAGAGGGAGAGAGAAAATGGTCGAGTCATGCAATCAGAGCCAGAGTCTGGCAGCAGCAGGTTGTTTCAAACCAGATATGACCCAGCTCTCCTACCCCACCCCGTCAATCTCCTGAACCCTGCTGCTATCCCATAATATCACACTACACGTCTCAAAGCTCATCATGACTGCCTCCAACAACCTATAGGAGTTCAGGATTTAATGCAACATCATATGCCTACCTTGCCTGTCACTGGACCAATAGGATCTTGGATTGATGCACGTGCACTGAGAGGAATCCTCATTCGCTTTCAGTAGTAGTGGTGCAAGTAGAAACATTTGCCTTCAGCATACTGAGTGTGAAAGGTGTTGCCCCATGGACTGCACTGGATTTAGCATGGACTTTGGACTTGTATTTGACAATTGAGCAGAGAGGGACAGAAAGAGGAAAAGAGGAAGAGGAACAGGGGAGACGTGTGGGTACAGTCAAGGAGGAAAGGGGGGGGGCAGGAAGAAGAGGGCAGGGTGATGGGAAACATCAACAAAGCTTCTAAAAAGAACAGTAAAAGGAAGAAGGTAAGGATTTATTTGTTTGCTTTCCGCTGAGAGGAATAGATTTATCAAAATGAGTTTAACCTCATTTATATATGTGATACAATGCTTTGTGGAGTCCATATGTAAGCCCAGATATTTGTGAAAGCTAGTCATACATCTGACAGTTTCCAAGCTACAGAACATCTGTAAACAACTTCCTGTTAGAAACAAAACAGTATGAATCTATATTCAGATTGTGTCATTGCAGTCAGGGGAATTTAAGCTGTAACTTGATCCTAATTCGGTTGGTTCCCCTCCTCTAAGGGGGAGTCACCTGTAGAAGGAAGCGGCGCCCCATTATCTGCCGCCATGCTGGGCGGCCAGGGTGGTGCAGGTGAGGTGGACACGGATGATGAGGAGGAAGGAGGGATGGAGCAGGAGTTCGATGAGCCCCTGTGCGCTCTGGTCAAGAACTGCAACATGCTGCACAACTTAGTGGGGCCTGCTTGTATCTTCCTCAGACAGGGCTTCGCTCAGAGCCAGCTTGTATGTATGACATTCTCTCTCTTTCTCTCTTTCACACACACACACACACACACACACACACACACACAATACAGATTTATTATAGGAAACATCACCCATAAATGTCTTCATCCATCCGTTTTGACAGTGGCCACAATGTCCCATCCCATCTCCACCTGAGAGAATTTCACCCTGTGTAAACCACTATACACCTTCACATCACCATAATTCATAAAACCTTTGTTGCTGAATATGAAACATATATGAAATCATTCTATATGATACCTTGGAAGAGTTCACTGTTTGTAATTGTTGTAACTTTTTTCAGACAGAAATGATTTTACAAAGCATTTGTGAAATGGAAAAATTAGAAGTCAAGAAAGAAAGAAAGAAAGAAAGAAAGAAAGAAAGAAAGAAAGAAAGAAAGAAAGGATCTCTCATAGTTCATACTGGACTTTATGTCCTATAGGAGTTGCGAGCTATAAAAAGAGAATAATTGGTAATATAACAAATTGTCCTACAGTGACAGAGTAATTGGACTCCCAGTTAGTCCAGATTATAATTTAGATCATAAATTTACTCTCTAACGGGGTTGGAGATATCATGCTTGCCTCTTATTTCAGATTAATGTCTTATGTGGAAATGGTGCATATGGCAGAGATCAATAACAGTAATTTCCTGGCTGTGCAATTAGCAGCACTAATAGGAAAGAGTCATTAGGATGGAAGTGCAGTCTGGTCTCAGGCGCTTTACTGAACTATAGGCTCCTGAGGTCCTGGAAGACCTTGGGCTGAGTCTAGAGGAGAAATGCAGCAATGACCGCACATTTATGATGCATTTAATGTGATTCACACTCCATAGACTCTAAACTCTATTACTGTATTTTGCTGTGTGGTGAATTAATATATGTATCCAAACATAAAGCTGAAGGTAGTCATGTGAATTTGGGCCAGGAGCACTGTTTGGTGCTGAGATTATACTCATCTACAGAGAGTTAATGTCTAACCGACTGTCACAAATGCATGTGTGATCATTTCAAGACAAGCCAGTGGGGCACACATGGAACAGTGGAACAGTTACCAGCTTTATCTCAAAATGACTATCTTAATATTTTTGGATCAACTATGGACTAAATGAGTGTGTAATGTGAAGCACATTGATCCTGGAGATGACTCTACAGTCACAGTTGCTTTACTTTTACTGCTCTTATCAGACTGAGAGCTGCAACTGGCAGCTGTTTTCAGTGAAAACTGTTTGATAAACCCACTGTTCACTACCTGTTAGCACCAAAAGGCAGACAGACAAAGTTAGCTACTAGCTGGTGAACACAGTGGAGCCTTTAGCAACTAAAGTGTCAGATATTTTTCTCAGGAGTTGCTGGAGGCCAAAAAACAGAGCTGAAAGGAGAGTGAATGTTGCATTTACATTCATTAGATGATCAGAGACACACGTCCAAATGAATGCAAATGTTGCTTAGAATGTTTCCATAGTTTTACTGTATAAGATAAGTATGTCAGTGTCAGGTTACTCTGCCTCCAAGTTGCCAAAAAATCAGTTAAAGATTTTCCTCTTTCCATCGACATATATTTATGTGCATTTTGAAGTAGAAAAAAAGCAAAAAAGGCTGATGGAACAACAATATTAAATATTAAATTAACAATATTTTGTTTCACAAAAAGTTTTTAAGCTCCTTTGAGGTTGTTTTTTGTCTTTATCAAAAAAGAGTTATTACACCTAATGAGGGATGGAAACACCTTTTCTGAATAAGTTCTGACATAATACTGCTGACTTCTGACTTAACTGCGCTTTGCATAGCCTCGTTCATTCCCTCCAAACCAGTTGATGGAAATACACCTAATTAGTTAATTAGTCAATTTATTTGATTTTTTTTTTTGTTTTACTTTTTTGCCACATTTCAAAAGTTCACTCCAGACTCACTTGACCATCAGGCGAGCTGATTTTTTGGCAGCAATATGCAGCAGAAAACAACTGCCTATTTGCGGTGTCAGAGTGAGCTTATCAAATACAAACATGCCCGAAAGCTGCATGTAGCAACACTCCTGTCTCTTTGTACTCATGTCTGAATGCATGTTAGCTACTTTCCCTTTAAGCAGTGATAATCTTATACTAAGAATGAGTATTTCTGTGCAAGGGGCTGCTAATACTGACAAACCCACAAAGAATAATCACCCAACTCTGCAGTTCCTCTCAGTTCTATGGAGGGTTTTAGCAATTTTTCAGATCATTGTTTTGTTTTATGGCTGTTTTTGTTCACTTTTACCTCTGATCAACCAAGTTTCCAGCTGGGAGCAGGCTGCTATTTTCAGCAAACAAGCTCTAAAAACAACAACCACATTCATGGGCACCAGAGGATCGATCCTAATGATCCTTTATTGATTGTTTTTTTGTGTGTGTTTTTGTGATTTTTTTTTTTTTTTTTTTTTACCAGCACCATCATCAGGTCAGAATTTTAATTTGTGCAACAGCCTGCACTTTAATCTATGATAAAACACCTACAATACAAAACTAATTAACCTCACTGATCACTCTGTGTTTAGTGCTAGATGATGACCATGACAAACATACCTGGCTATACCTGTTAGTTTGCAGGTATAGCAAGGTAATAATGTATGTAATTATAATGTAATAATGCTCCAACTTAATTCAGTCAACATGTTATCGCT
This sequence comes from Chaetodon auriga, assembly GCF_051107435.1. Classification (NCBI taxonomy): domain Eukaryota; kingdom Metazoa; phylum Chordata; class Actinopteri; order Chaetodontiformes; family Chaetodontidae; genus Chaetodon; species Chaetodon auriga. Next base: position 24,050,141 of record NC_135077.1, on the reverse strand, counting down.
GCATAGCACAGACAGTATTTAGGTCAAAGCACAGCAGTGTGTAGTTCATGGTTCAGCCTCACAGAGCTGCTAAGTATGGCTTGAGTCTCTCATTCTTGTTCAGTCTTCAGTGTCAATCAAGTAATCCAGTAAAATACTTTCTGGAGTTTTCTTGGAGGACAACTTCCCAATCTTACTTAAATGCATAGATTGGGGAAAGAGAAAGGATTCCTCGACAGAACAGCCTACAGAGATCAGTCTGCGAGATAAGTGACAAATTAAAAATAATGGAATAAATACTCCTTTAGCAGCACATTAGGCCTGTGCTGAAGTTCTAGTTTGCATGTCATACACTTGATAGAATGAAATGGAATCCTTGCTAAAGCATATTGCAGCGCCAGCATGTTTTCCTTCAAAGACTTGTGTTGATGCTGGGTCGCTTGTAGGTTCTCTAAAGCAATCATTGGTACTAGTGCTGTGGGCATGAAAGCAGAAAATGGAACAGGGAAACTGTACTTCTCCCTGCCTCTGTGCCTGAACTTGGCTCAACCTGCCAGCCCCAAATTTTAGCAAAAAAGACAACCAGCAAAACTAGTGTGTTTGCTGCATGTTCAGCTTGTGCAGGTGCGTTAACGTTTGTTAATCAATTGCCGGCCGAACTGCAGCACAGACGCAGATGGAAAAATCTGCAGTAGGTAGGGAAATGAAAAAACGATAAGCCTTCATGATTTGTAATACAATTTACAGCTGTAATCTCCCTGCCACTGTTCTCTGCCCTGCATCCTCTAATCCAGGCCTGTATTATTTCTGCTGCTGATGTCACAGCCCCACAGAACACGTCGTGAGCAAACCTATCCCGGGATCACCTTTTGTCCATTCCAGCACTCCTTGAAGCCAATTCAACAGAAACTCTAACTGCACATTTTTGTTTTTTTATTGCTAAAGTGTTACTGTTTAAACTCCTTTCTAAGACATTTTAGGCTCAAACTCCCTTTTGTAATGATAACAATAATAATTATTATTATCTCTCAAAGTGCCATTTAATTGCATTTTTCACCAATTTACTCAGTACAAGTGAAGCTTGGGTGGTTCTCTTTGGGTTTCTCAGAATTTTATCAACATACAAACCATTTCATCAGCTTTGTTGCATGTGTGTGTGCGTTATTTATGTGTGTTTGGAAAAGGAGGCCAAAAGGAGCGTGCTTGATTTGCCATTGCAATATTTTTCCTAATACATTTCGAACTCTTGTTGTGGAGCATATGCACAGCAGACTTCCAAAGCTTCTCCACCAGGGAGAGCAAAATGAGATTGGACATCAAATCGTGTAGCAGATAAACTAAAAAGGTTATTAGGGTCAGTCAGATCAAAAACCAAATAATCCTGTAACCGAATCTATGCTGAGGCGTCACGGAAGTGAAGGGACCAGCTGAGGCACTAAAATGTTTCCTACGTGTTTTACCATTTTGACTGTGAGTGAAACAGAACAAGATGGACAGAATGTCGCTGAAAGTGTGTGTAACCTGACCGGCTGTCCATTTCTCTGCATGTCTGTCATGTCTTCTATCTGTGCCACCGCAGGACAGAGATCTTCGTCCAGAGGAGATGGAAGGTACAGAAATATCAAAAGCTTAATCCAAATCCTCCCTCCATCTCCTGCTCCCTCAGTCGCTGCCCTGACCCGACCTCCTTTCAAACCTCAAACCCTGTGTTTGACTGTGAGAAATCATGCGTTCCTGTATGGAGCAGAATTTGAAAAGACTTCCCTGACTTTGCCTTCTCGCTGAATGTCAGCTCTGTGAACAAGTCTCTGCTGGTTTTTTTTTTGTTTTTTTTTTTTTTTATTGGAGCTGAAGAAGATCAAAGTGAAGGATTATTATTCAAAGGAAAAGATTATTCTTCACAGTTAAAGCACAGTTCAACTGTGTTCCTCAGATCTGGCTCACACTTTCAGTTCGACTGGAATAAATATTCACTGAAGCTTGTATTTATTTATTTATCTAATGTCAAATATCTATACATTTGGTGAAATAAAGAAATTACTTGGTTCACTTAAATACACGCTGACATGTTTGTTGGCATATTTTGGAGACAAAATTTAATTTTGAACAGAGACCAAAACTAACCTTGTACCACATAAACAACAAATGCACCTCTTACAAAAGGTTTAGCAATTCTAATGGCTTTTTTAAAGGTAATAAATAGTTTACCAGTGTTATAAACAATAAGAAGAACAGATTTGTGACAGACTCTTTTGGCAGGTGTTTAACATTTCTATTTGTAATAATGCAGTTTAAAGAATACTTTGTTCTTTGTTATCAAAACCTGGCGCCTACATTACCCACAATGCAACTCAACTGCCAACATTTCAGTCAGAGATTCAGGTGTGTTATACTAGCAGCAGCTAATATAGCCTCATGCTGCTAGCTTTAAGGCGAGATGATGAGTGCGCTACACATTTCTGAGAAGTTAATTTCTTTTGAAGTCCACACCCCCAGATTTTATTAGATTTTCAAACTTTCAAAATCGAGGATGTTTCCCTCAATCTTTTCTAATGCGACACTTCAAGGTGCACAGAATTTATGGAAACACAACTAGCAGTTCATAACTGATAAACATTAGTAACTAATGTACTCATCATGTAATAAATAAATTATTTGCAACTTGTAAAACCTTTATAAATGTGATGTATAAGTTTTTAATTTCTCAACTAAACTGGTGCAAATGACCATATGACAGTATTGTTACAATTACTAACTTGTGTATCCCAATGCAACATGTCATTATAGACAAATATCACATGACTTAGTTAAAGCCACCATGTGATTTAGGCCCACTGAAATGAAGACGCTCAAAGCAACACAAACACTCAAAGACTGGACAGTTCTGTCCAGGACTGTCTCATTTTCCTTTGCTGAGCAGATTCATTCGAAAGATGTGATAAGCACATAAGAATTCTACACGCAGGGCTTTTACATAAGACCTATAAATTATACACTACGACTACCTGTTACAGTAATGTCTCCATCTTTTTCTCAGTCATTCACTGTTTTTCTTACACGTCTCCCCTGCAGAGCTGCGTGAGGCATTCAGGGAGTTTGATAAAGACAAGGATGGTTTTATCAGCTGTAAGGACTTGGGCGAGTGCATGAGGACCATGGGATACATGCCAACAGAGATGGAATTGATAGAACTCAGCCAGCAGATATGTGAGTACTGCATGTACATACATGAGAGAGACACACAAAACACATGTCTATAATTTTCTTCACCCAGAGGCACAGAATTTGAGGTTGTTATTGCCCACGTGGGGGATGTACGTTTAGTCTTTTTCTGAAGTTGCAGAAGGTGATTCTGGTTCACTGATCAACAGGACCTAGACAAGAGAGCAAAATTTAAATATGTTTTTATGATATATATATATGTATTCACTTGGACGTTAAATCAAACCTATGAATTTAAGAACTCCCCCTTTTAGCACCAGTGTATTATCCCTTATCACTGTATCCGTAACTGCAGTTGTTCATGACCATATCCATGATGCAAAGGTCCTTGGGCTTCATGAAGCATTCAAGCTATAACTCCCCTTAACACTGTGCATAAGCAGAAATTGTCATATCGCATATCACTGATCAATCTGGCTTTTCATTTTTGTGCTTTTAGGAGACAAAAAAAAATCAGTTTACAACATCTTCTATGTGTTCTTATTCTCTCCCCCTCTAGGTGGCGGCAGAGTGGACTTTGAGGACTTTGTGGAACTGATGGGTCCCAAGATGCTTGCTGAGACTGCAGACATGATTGGTGTCAAGGAGTTGAGGGACGCCTTCAAAGAGGTCTGCGACACAATTTATTAACTTATAGCCAGACAGTCGACCTTTTAGTCTCAGGGGTTCCCTGAGTAGATTGCCCCATTTCCCCAACATTTACCTCTAATACATTTCGTTTTATGTTTTTTTTGTGCTTTTGAATTTTTTTTCTCTACACCATCCATTTTGTTTTCCAGTTTGACTCTGATGGCGATGGTCAGATCAGCCTTGGGGAGCTGAGGGAAGCCATGAAGAAGCTAATGGGGGAGCAGCTGAACCACCGCGAGATCGACGAGATCCTTCGTGACGTAGACCTCAACGGGGACGGACAGGTGGACTTTGAAGGTGACTTAGGTGGCTTAGGTGGCTTTAGGTAAAGATGTTGAGGGAAAACAAAGAGGAAATAAGGGAAAGTACAGTGGCTGAGGGAGCTCAATGCACTGCAACTGTTTAGATTTGTTGTGTGTATTTGTAGCACACATGTCCAGTTGTTGTAGATGTTTTCTTCGTTTGCTTGTGTTTGGCTCTGTATGTGTTTTTTTAAGATGCAGTGCGTTGAGTTCTCTCAGCTACCACAGGAAAGTGTCTAATACACTATATGGCACCAGACACTGCTTTCAGGTGGTATTAGACAATGATTGTCTGTGAAAAACAATGGATCCAGCATTGGTGGGATAATTGAGATAATACAGTAGCAGTTAATAAGTGGTATTTGTAGTTGAACATTAGATAATCCTTTCGATTAATCAACTGTAACAGTAAATCTTTTCCTTCCACAGAGTTTGTGCGAATGATGTCTCGCTGACTCCAAACGTCACTCAACTGCACTAAACACGACATGGACCAGACTGCACACTGTTAACGTTCGTGGAATTCTTGTTGATGTACAAAGACTTATTGGTGTTTGTATTTTTTTGCACTTCCATCATCTGTCGAGTATAAGAGAATCCCTTCAATGTGTTACCGCTGTATGAATGTAATCTGTATTTGACATGTAATGAGAGTGTGTAGAGGGTGAGGGGAGGTGGTTTAACCAAAGCTGTCGTCTCTTTAGAAGTACATTTGAATTTGTCTAAACTAAGAATCACATATCAGCAATATATGATAATAATAATAATTACACACACACACACACACACACACACACACACACATACATATACACACACACACAAAACATTAATGCAATTTACTAAGTTAGTTTAGAGATAATTACATGGGTAACTTAATGGGTAAGTTCACACAAATTAGAAAAAAAAAACATTTTCTCACATACCCTCAGTAGCATCTAGCCTCCTATTTAGGAGTTAGGGTTAACCCTAACCCTAATTATGGTTTAATTTGCCCTGTCTCTGGAATATTGTTTTGTTTGTTTGTTTGTTTGTTTGTTTGTTTGTTTGTTTGTTTGTTTGTTTCTGTTTTTTCATAATTTGGGTGAACTGACCCTTTAAATATGCAGTTTACTACTTTACCTGACCTGATCTTAAGTGTATCAATATGGATTTGAGGGTTGTATTGTCACAGCTTCAATAATGGCACATCTAAACTCCTCATAACAAACTGTTATGACAGTGACTGTGTGACTGTGACTACTGTGGAGAAGACAGCAAGAGTGAGTGCTTTGTCAATGACAGAGCAAGTACATGAGATTATATTACATGCATCATTTTTCTGCAAACTACCACATAAATTCATACACATATCAATTACTTTTAGCATCATCTTCAGCTGTGCACTTTTGATAAAATTCAACCAATGCAGCTAAATGAAATTATTGCAGATACTGTAATTTTTTGATAAAGATATCTTTTTGATAACACTAAGATGATTCTTTCGCGTGTCTGCTACACATCTGTACACGTCCATATGTCCATACCTTTGATTTCCTATTCAGGTGGAACTTAATTAACAGACTGTCTAAAAATATGTGTTTATTTTATGCATTCATGTAGTTTAATGTTTTATTTGTACAGTGTTCAGCAGGTGAGATCTTTCAAAAAAAAGGCATTGTAAATAAAAAAAAGTGAATAAGAATGACAATAAACTAGTTTTTATTGACTTTTCTCTTTTTTTCAAACCTGGCCATTTTGTTGTTGAAACTGAAGTGTCTGGATGTCACTACACAAACTGCACAGTGGCTTAAACCTTGTGAATGCAAGAAGCACCATCTCTAACATGTCTTCCTCAGTGGAGTTGTCCCTGGAAACACTACCGTTTGTTGCGTCACTTCACTTCTTAATGTAGGACTGCATAATGAAGTGAAGCTCAGTAAGCACCTCAGGGATCCATTTAATTGGGATGTTTGCAGCATCTCCATCAACAAGCTGAAGAATGAAAACCACCCAGCAGCATCAGCAGGTGCACACAGTGCAGGGAGTTGTTCCATGTCTTTTCTCTGATGCCTGCATTCTGGCAGGTGACTCCCACATTCATCCAGGTTGCCCATACTCTCAAAAAAGTGCTCCAGGTGTAAAGAACAAACAGATATTTTTGTGTCAATTGCAGCTATTTTTTTCTGTGTCTTTTGGAAATGTCTGGCTTAGCTCCTTGTATTAGTCCTGCAGAGCTGGCAGCGGTTCCCCGACAGATTGTCCAGATCAATTTCCAGCCATTTTAGGAAATAGTAGCACTGTACTTCTCCGTGAAGGAAGCTTGACATTGGCACTTTCATTTCCTTCTGATCTCATTTTCTTTGGTTTTTGAGGACTTGTGGTCTTCAGTGTTCCAGTTGCCAGCTTTTCACAGTCTCCAGCACTCACTTTGTTCGTCCCTGGAAAGTCAGTTGTTCGTCTTTGAGCTCTGAGGTGTTAACAACTTGTTCAATGACTTTACCTGCGTTCTTCCTCACACACTGGCATTAAACATTATCCTCATCAAGCAGGATGCCGCAACCGTGAGCTCTGTCTGCCAGACGTTTTGTTTGGGCAGTTTTATAGCATCTTAGAGATTAATTCCTAGGGGGCTTTTTTCACCTCTGCATCAGTCTGTTTCTTCTGGCTCACATTTAAATTGGTTTTATTGTTAGCATTTTGAGTGTGAAGGTTTCCACTTTGCACACTGCAGATCAAGATGACATTTGTTTTCATATCTGTTTCCAGATTCTTAAAGTAATCATTCTGATTTATCACAGAAGATGTAAACAGCTGCAGATGTCTGACAGATGAATTAGAATTGATTGTAAAAGGCTCTGGCATCCAATCTGAGGTTGGCAACAACCAGTGCTTCATTGAATTTGTGTATGTTCCCGTTACCACAAGGGTGATATCAGCTGATCTCGCCTAGTCCATCTGAAATCCTCCAGGAGACATCACCACACACCATGTTGCAGTGATAAAAAGTATCATGGCATTGTTGAGTGTTACTGAGAAGTTGGTTAGTCTGAGACTTGAACATTGTCCACTTCAGCCTGACAAATGTCTCCAGAGGAATATCAGAGAGGACAATTCTTTGTTCATGGCTTAACTTTCTGAACCCTCTGGTCTGAGGGTCTGAATGTTCCAGTTGCACATGGACCACAGCATCAATGTGATGTCTCTCATCATGGTTGGATAGAGGGAGCAGGACAGCAGAGTGCCATTTTCAGAACTATGTCCTGCTGAAGAAAGTCAGTTATCAGTTGATCGGACTGATGGCATTGCGCCTTTCTGTGCCTGACACATCTGACACTTGCAGCATTTACATTCAACATCATGATTTTCTTCCAAAAGGCTTCAGGAAGTGACTTTGCAGTTTCAAGTTTATTCTCTGATTCATCAGTCTGATTAATCTTCAGAGCAGTGTTGAACGTAAACATGTTGTCATACTGGTCATCCGACCAGTCGTCCAATCATTGACAGCACCTCCCTGAGACATGGCTGCATGAATCAACAGGAAGAGGCCAACGAAAATACAGGATGTTACATTTTGCACTATATTGATTAGTTAGAAAAAAGTCCTGATGAAGATCAGTTCACTCATTACATGTGTACAAAACTAATATTAGAGTATATGATATAATGTTGTTGATAATGTCATCAGGTTTATGTTGGATTGGTCTGGTAGATGTCAAATTTTGAACAGAATGCTTATATTACAAACTGAAATGTGGAGTTTAAAAACATGGACAGTTATCAAAGAAGGGATGACTGAACAGGCCCAGTAGGCCTTTGAGCCTTCATCCAGACACTGTGATGGCAGTGACTACCAACAATTCTGGATAGAAAGTCACAGGGTGAAGTCAAAAGTAAGGATGCTCCAAAAAAGTTTTTTCTGACTCCAACATTTACACCCACTTTGTACAGCGATTGGCCAGGCAGGCAGAGCTCACAAAGTAAACATGGTTCAATCTCGAAGACTCTCTTTATTCATTCTTTACAAGACTATTTCTGTTAACTTTAGCCATGAACAACACTACAAATGCCACTGTCTGAAAATGCACACCATTATCCCCATATTTAAACCATAATTGTGTCTCCACCCTTCATCATGGCCACCTTTCACCCCATTTTCCAGCATAATCCAGCCCTTAGACCTGCTTAACATCAGCATGGTAGCACTGTCATGAGCTTGGGGCATTTAGCTCAAAGGATCACTGTGTCTAAGCATAGTTTCACAGAGCGGAGAGCATGGACAGGGACAGGGACTCTAAAACTGCTGAAACAGAGGTCATTGTTCTAAACTTAGGTGTGAGATAGGCAAAATAACATCATCTGCATATTACATAAGTTTATGTTCTGCTTGTCCAGTTGTTATTCCAGTGATTTCCATCTGTGTCTGCAAAGTCCCAGTGTCCCACCTCCATAGGTTCTCTGGAGGTTTTCCAGCCCTGCCTCGTAAATTGCTCTGCCAGCTTGTGCTACTTGGCACATTTGCGCTTGTGCACTTCATCCATGTGCTCCTCACAGGGTACAATGAGCTCCAACATGATCACATATTTTGTAGTGAGAGAAAACAAGATCATGTCTGGGTGGGGTGTTGTTTGGATGATGTGCTCAGGAAACCTCCGCTGCTCGCCCAGGTCGACTTTCAACTGCCAGTCAGCAGCTGAGGCGAGGAGGCCTCTTGCATGTTTGGGCTGAGGGGTGTGTCTCTCTGCGGCTCTGACAAACGTGCAGACAGCACTCAAGACTTACGCAGGTTACAAGTGTGTTTGTTCACTCTTGTCTTTGCTTTGTCATTTTTTCGCTTTGTGTTAATTGTGTTTACACCGCCATAAACGTGAAAATGGATTGTGAATTTAAAACTCTTGATCCTGCAGCTTCTGGGAGAAAAGGTAAGTAAGAAATCCTGGAAAAATCCTGCAGCTATCAGATAAATAGGAGAGTAAAAACTAGAATATTCCCCTCTGAAGTGTAACTATCTCAAAACTGTAACTGAGCACTGTACATAAGGAAATGTACTTAATTACTTTCCACCAGTAGTTACAGTTATCATTAGAGCTTATCATGCAGTGTCCATGTTGAAAGTTAGTACCTTGAATTATTGCACATTTAAAAAATATTGAGAAAGTATTAAAGTAGTATAATATAATGAGGGTAACACAGCCTACTATGCCTAAATTGGTCTATCAACATTACTAATATGTCTAAATGAGCATTCATTCATATATTTTACTACACGATATTTGGCTACTCTGCAGTGGGCTATTTCTGATAATTTGCTACTTTAACTTTGCATTTCCAACACAACAATACCATGCTTTCTTGCATTTATGACATTTAAATAGAACTACAATAAAGAAAACAGATTGCATTTTTGTTATTTTATTGGGGGATGCCAACAAAACACAAAACTGAACATTTGTGGAGAGAGAAGAAATGCAGGCTTACTTTGAGTCCTCCTCTTTGTGCAAAAGAATAAAATAAAATAGCTTACTTTGATAATAGATATATGTCACAAATGTCCACAAATTTTCTGACCAATCACACATTTATATTTGAAGTCTGACGATGGATTCTCTGATACCTAATGAAAGTTTCTTCATGTAATTCCCATCCGTGAACAGTTTTCCACGCCTTACGATCTCCCGAGCTGCCACAAAAGTTGCAGCAGTAGTGGAGTTTGGAGAGTTGATCCATTTTTTCAAAGTACATTTGCTCTGCTCTGCTTTCCGCAGCAACTCCGAAATCGCTCTGCTTCTCTCGTCTCCAGCTGGATACTTTTCAGCAAATGCAGTGTGCTTGTTCACAAAATGTTTTTCAGCCTTATTTTTTTTGTTCTTTGCTAATTTCTCACTGCAGATCAAGTTGGTAGTGAATGCAAACAAATCTGTCCACACACTGTTGAACCCTCTGTTTTCCTTGGGGACTTTTCTTTTTTTCTATTTGCCATCCATCCTGGGTGATTTTTTTTGTCAAAGCCACAGGGAGCCACTTGAGAGGAGCAAAGAAGCCGCATGCGGCTCCTGAGCTGCGGGTTGCCGACCCCCTGTTCTAGACTCTTATCCTTGTTTCCTAATACAGCTGTGCTTTTAGTGGATTGAAACAGCCTCAGCAAAACAGTTACAACTGAATTTTAAAGAGTTAACCTGCAAAATACCACATCAAAAGAAAGAAAACAGCAGCATGGGGATTTGTGCTGAGGAGCCCAGTGTCTCCTAACATGATCAAGTATTTTTGAATCTTGACTTCTTGGAAGTTAATATTAAACCACTCGCTTTCATCTTTACAATATCAATCAATTACAATATCAAATATATTTCAACCAATACAGTATGTTAAAATATATAATGAAAAGTTACTGGATGTGTTTTTGCCAGTATTTCAGTTTGCCTGCAGCATGGTTGACTTGGTTTTTAAAAAGCATGCAATATAACCTCTCACCTGTCTGTACAGTTGTAGATATCAGCTTACTGCACTGATGGTTCAGCACTGTCCAGGCAGAGATAATGCCTCTAAATCAAAGAATATCTTGTTATAGTCTCTGGTGTGTATTACTTGCAGCTCTTTCACTGGTCTTGTGGCAGCTATAAAGATGTGAAATTCCCTCCATGTTGTCTCTTTTGGTCCATTTCAAGGACAGAGCTGGAGCCTCTGCAGTCCCTATGAGCATCCACAGCTTACTGACCACAGAGTTTGGCCTCACTGACAGGAACTTGATCTTACCAGCAGGGGGCACCACTGGCAAACATAAGAAAGCAGAACAAATCATTTGTGCCACTGGTAGTGTCATCTGAACCTAATAACAGAACTTGATCATGTTGTGAAACGCCTTTCATCGTATCTGCTAAACACTCAGCCCTCCCTGCCTCCAGTATGTTTTTCTATGAAAGTCAAAAATTTCAGGGAGAAGGCCTTTGGCAAATCCACACTTTGAAAAAGAATTCAGTTAATTTCTTATAGTTAGTATTTTGAGCTTGTGTCTCTGTCTCAGTGTCATTAGAAATAATTCACACATTCGTTATCACACATTTATTTATCAGATTTTAAAAAAAGGTTTGGCATTTAGATAGACAGATTTTTTAGAGGGTTGACATGTTTTATCTTATATAGGCTGTCAATAATATCCAGGGATGACAGATGCAGATTCTACAAAAGGACAATCCACGTGAGGCACCTGGACCTGATGGCATCCCTCGCCGAGCTCTCAATGTGTGTGCAGATCAACTGATGGATGTCTTCACAGACATTTTCAGCCTTTGGAGCAGAGGGCCACTTGAGAATGCTGTTTATTGATTTGCTAAGTATTCAATACCATTGTGGATAGCATTAGGTTCTGTTTTCAGAAAAAAAAATTCAGTTATACAAACAAAGAAACTGAAGCTGTACTCTGCGTTTAAATTTGATGTAGCTTTGACTCATGTTTGCTAAATTATGTGTACTAGAACAAGAGTTTGTAAAAGCATGACAGTGGAACTCCTGGAAGCCCTTTTTCTCTGCTGATGTAGCACCAATTTAAAAAATGTTGCACCTTTAAACTACATAGACTGATTAGTTTTATGACAACATCTTTCCAGCAGTGAAAAACTTGTTAAGTGAATCTGTTGTATATCACTATGCTGGAACTCTAATGTTAACATGTGGCCATATTACCGACCTGTCTAAACTTGCCATAGGAATTGGAAGTCAAAGATGTTTGGAACAAATATGCTCATTTAGAATATAAAATCTAATGAGTGCAAGGTGACAAATTGTTTGCATGTTTTGAAAATTATTAATCATTAAATTAATTTGCTCTGAACTTATGCTAACAAACAAGTTTTCTTTTTCTAGATTATTTTTCTCAGGTCATTGACCATATTTCGACAAGTTTGTGTCACTGAAATTACATTAAGATGTTAAAGATTGAAGAATTCCCCTGTCTAACATCAGCACCGGCAGCTTGTCTCTGAGCTCCAGAATATTTGGCAGAAATACAGTCACAGAGCTGATGGGGACCAGCAGAAGGGAGCCAAAGACACTTAAAGGACACTGGAAAGAGTGAAGGAATGACAGCCAACAAGGATTTAGACTGACAAACAGATCCATTTGAAATTGTGAGCTGAAGTAGTTAATTTGTATAAAAAAGTGTATAAAAACACTTTCCTGCTTTAAATTAACTCAAGGTAAAAGTGTATCTGAAGGTAGTTGTTATTTTCACTGTGGTTTTAATGATTTTCAAGCAATAAAAGGGCTAATATAAATGATAAATGTTATACATGACTGTACAACTAATATAATGAACAAGGTCAATATGAGGCAGAGAGAAGGAATGCGAGAATGGACAGAATCCAATGAGGCAAACATTGATTTCAGAGAAACATTGCTGAAGGTGTACTCCAGTGATTGCACTTCCAAAAAGTTGAGGCCTCAAAAGAGAGATTTTGAATCGTCATAATCAAAGCATACATTTAACAGCAGGTGGTGCCCCCAAAGCAATCTGCAGACTTCTGTGTCTCTGATGAATGGCAGTCTTCTCAGTTTGGTAGACTATGGCTGACTGTATCATCAGTAAAGTTTTAAACATTACATATTGAATAAAGTTCTTTTAAGATCACGTCAAGTCATCAATAGATACTGACAGCTCAAACCTTTCATCTTTCTGAGACGACACAGTGGGAGCATTAGGATTATCGCTCTTAGAAGTTGCTTGTTCAACATCTTCAAATGAATGGGTTGATAATCTCATTTATTACACTGTAGTTACTTTAATAGATAATCATTGTTTGAAATATCTAAGAAAAACATTTGGTTTGCGTCGGCGAATGTTCTGTGCACATTAGATTAATCGTTAGACTCCATGAAAGGACCTACAGAGGAAGATAATGGAAGGAACACCTACAGCACTGAGAGAAAATGAGAAATGAGTGCACACTCTTCCTCAAATGCAAAGGCGTTGTGGAGAGGAATGAGTAGCATTTCTGGCTATGGAGCTGGCTGCCAGATGGTTATCCTCTCATGGATTCAAAGCACAGCACAAGGGGAACTTTGGCTCCCTTGTTAACATAGAAATGCAGAACCAACACAATGTCTCACCACAAAATCTGTTTCAGCAGTAAAAAATTGCATACGTGACAGCAAAGTCAATCATGACAGCTCCCACAATGGGTCATTGTTAGGAATAGTGACATGCAAGTACAGCCCTGATTGCATAAAAGACGGGACGAGGTTTAAAACAAAAACAGAATGAAGTCATCTGCAAATGTGGAGGTTCATTCTCGATCTTTGTGAAGTGCGGGATGTGACACATGGACTGTCTGGTGGCTACGTGACTTTACTCTGAAGGTATTTTCACATTATCATGAACCATTGTCAACACAGCTAATTGCTGGTGACCACTGCTTTAACTGAAAATTGGCTGAAAAGCAAATTACTCGAGTTTCTGAATATCCAGAATTGCAGTGTGGAAATATAAATTTTGCCAATGATTATTCATTGACACTCTTTTATTTCTTGACAAATTTGTGATAATATTTGCAACAAAAATGATGGCAAAATCTCTGTTCATTATGCCCTGACAAGTAAAGGTGAGATGAAATGCTTGGCTTTGTTACAGCGGACAACCTACATTAGATGACAGTTGTCAACTCAAAGCATTGGTTGTTTTCCTTGTTAACCAATCATTTATCTGCAAGTGCAAGTATGCACTCTCACTACCTCCATGTATCTTTCCCATTGGATGTTTTTTTCCTACTGCCACTGCCACAGTGCGGATCATTTTAGCAATCTCAGAAAGCTATTTTTTCACATTATACTGTTTAGTGTTAGCGTTACAGTCTTTTCTCTGGACATGAGTCAAACTTGGTTAGAACCTTGTTCTCTACAGCAGTATTCTCTGTGGCTGGCTATTTTTCACTACTGACAACATCAGCAAACAGTGCTTGGCAGATGATATTGTTCCTGGAGAGCCAACACACACCTGGTTTTTTTTTAGCCTGTGAGTGTGATTTATTACACTAGTTGTACAAGAAGAATTCTTTTATTTGAAATCATTCATTTTATGTGTTTACATGAATCACTAGTTTTGAAACTTTAAAATAAGCAAGAAATGTTTTAAGTGCAATGTAAGCAGCTTTTATCCACGCGTCAATTTAAACAGCTAAATCACAGATTTAATTGTTAATACATATTGAATTATGCATGATAAAGTATATTGCTGGTATCCATTCCCCCTACGTCAGTGTCATCGCACAGGGAGCCATAACTGAACACAAAATCGCTAACATTAGTAACCTAAGACAAATCCTTTCACTTTCACCATGTTTGCCTCTGTTTCAGCTGTTGGATGATTTTCACCAGCAGGTCAAGCAGGCAGACCAAGGCCTGGTGCTAAAGGACACATTTTAGCGAGCTCAGCCTCCACCCCGCTGCTCCATCACTACATCAGCAGGAACTGATTAATAAGTACAACTCTTGAGAAATGCTTATTAATTAATTACAGTTGCAAATCAGGTTGACATGATCTGGATGTGTCTTTTTCTAAATTTGGGTTAACTGAAAATCAATTGTCGTCCTTTAAGAAATTTGTTACAACACTAAAGTCATTGTTTCTTCAGTATGCACAGATATCAATGGAAAGCTCAACCTCTCTCAACCAACCTGGTTCCATATGACCCAGATAGTTTGACTTCACAATACATCACGTATCACAACAATACATTTCAGGCTTTAACTGGTAGCAATGCTGTGTGTCATTGTGTGTATATTGATCTTGTATTATTGATTTTTAAGCAAACAGGAAGTCTAACATTTCACTTACTTCTAATTCACTGATAGCAGTCCATATGCATTTTTTCGTATTACACTAATCTTACATGATGATCATCAGTGCCAGAGAGTGGCCAGCAGGGTTAACCAAAGCTCGAGGCCTCTCTGTACTTGAAAACTACATCTCACAGATCCAGTTTTGTTCTATGTTACAGTTCTCATCATTCCAGTCGCCAACCCCTGATGCATGGTGCCAGAACTCCACACAGTCCTGGTTCCTCCCGTCAAAGCTGTTGGGCTGGTTTTTACCCCAGAACCTGCAGGATGAGGTGAAATATCCAAAATGAGAATAAACCGTGCTCTATCATTGGGTGAACAAAGTCAACATTGTCCAGAGGTTTTAGCTTGGAATTAAAAAGAAATAAGTGTAGTTTCTTACGATGTGGTCATCGGTGTCCCATCAACCCATTTCCACTGGCCCTCTACTCCTTCATCAGTCAGTCCAATCCAGACTTCTTTGTCACTTGGATACAAGCCATTGATGAAGTTCTATGAGAAACAAGGCATAAACGTAAAAGTTATTGCAAAGTTGTCTTACCCATAAAGTTACATTAAGCTGTGTTTTACTTTATTAGCTTGTCATATATACAGGTATTGTTGGAGTGTAGCAGAATAAATAGCTTAAATTAGCTGCACTAATCAATATTTTTATAGTAAAAATGGATGAAATGATGTTATGGATGAATTTAACAACTAGCTGGTGAACTTAATGGGGAAGCCAGATATTTCCGTGGGGGGTCTGTGGAGACCAAAAACAGAGCAACAAGACAGTGAATATTTGAGTTGTATTTGTGGGGTTGCTAAATACCCTTGTGTCTGTAAACTGTTTCCAAGTTCTTTCACCGTATGAATATCCTTGAAGATTGGTGAAATCTAAAGCATTCAGGATTTTAAAAAACTGATATGGTGATACCTGAAGGTACAGTCATGCAGATATAAATAAATGCATCCGGATAAACAAACCATTTCCTCTTGGCTCGTTATGATTGCCAGGTCTGCTCCTTTGTTTTGACAGTAGTCTCTGCTCAGCTTCCAGTTTTTCTTGCCAACAGAAGTGTAGTAGCAATGATGCTGAAATTTCCTCCAGCCACTGGGGCATTTCTTGTCTGAAAACGCAATGAATTTATTGTGACAACAGTGTTTACATGCATTGAGTTGGACGACATGATAACGTGATGTTTGGTGGTTTTCTGTAGTAAATCAAAAAGGTTTAATTTTTTTTTTTTTTAATTTAATTTAATTTTCAGGTGACAAGACATTTTGCCATATCAAACGTGTCAGGTGTGATTTTTGTCAGTTACCTTGAATCACTGCTTTCAGTCTCTCAATTTCCACCTGCAGCTGGTCTCTCTCAGCAGTCAGGTTGTCATTTTTCGTCTTCAACAGGTCTCTCTCCACAGTTACATTTTTGCAGCTGTTTTGAAGATCATTTTTCTCCTGAACCACGGAGGCATAGGAAGCCCGCAGCTCATCTGTTGCTTTTGTCAGCACGTTGTAATTGGCCTGCAGAATGTCCTTTGCTAGGGTCAAGTTTTGGTGACTGCTTGCTAGCTTGTCTTTCTCACTGGAAGAGAAGTTGTATCTGTCCTGCAAATGCTCAACATCCTTAATCAGGTTGTTGTAATTCTTCTGCAGCTGCTCTTTTGATCTTGTTACATTATTGTATTTGTTCTGCAAATTGTCCCTGTCTCTGGTCACTGAGTCATAGTTGACCTGTAGCTCATTTTTGCGTTTGACCACTAAATCATACTGTTTTTGTAGCAGGTCTTTGGCTGTAGACAAGGCATCGTTATTAGTCTGCAGCTGGTCGTGACTGACCTTTAACTGTTCTGTCTCTTGTTTTAAAGCATTGTTACTCTCCTGTAACTGGCTTTGGCTGACTTTAAGATTGTTTGTTTCCTCAGTGAGTAAATTGTTATTGGTCTGTATCTGTTGATTTCGTCTGGATAAGTAATCACTTCGTTGCTGTAAGTCATTGCGCATCGTCTCCAGATTCTTCTTCTCTCTTCGCGCCGTCCTCAGATCTTCCTGTAGACTCTCTTTGTCTTTACCCATGACTTTTAGCTTGTTCTGATGGTCTTGCTCTACATTTTGGTCTGCCAGAGATGAGAGATATCAGGAAATCAGTGATTTTTACTATGACATGAGGCAACTTTCTAAAACTTGAATATTTGACAAAGAAAACAGAGAGGTAGACTCACAGTGGACACTCTGACCTATGACCCAAGCCAACAGGAGGACACCGAGCAGACCGAGGCAAACTGTAGCAAGCCGGAAAGGGCTGTTTCTCAATGCATAAACTGAATGACCGCAAGAATAGAAACAGAAACTTCAAATTGATGAAGTGTTTTAAGGAACCTGTGGTTATCTGCTTCATCTGTACAATACTGAATGCAAAACACTGACAAATCACTAAATACCAGTTTTCTTGGAAATACACAAGATTTATAATTATTTTCTTAGGTCTTAAAACAACATATTACATATACCAACATATTTATGTGGATATATCATTATATAACATATACAATTTGTAAAACTTATACCAAACCAGAGGACCAGTCATTAGTTTAAAAATATGGATCATTTTGAACTCGGGTTGGCTGATAAGGATAAAATCTCACCTTGCAGTATTTGTAGGTTTACATTGACTTATCTACACCACATGTATAAGTTAAATTGTTAATAAAGTCAAATTGAGACAATGTTTATAGGTAAAATAATTAGACAAGGATGGTGTTTTTGGCTAATCTTTAGGGTCAAATATCTGACAAATGGAGATACTCATCCCATTCATGCAACAGTTCTATAAATCCTACATTGCCATTAATCGGTCCTGCTCGGTGATCACTAATACGACCAAAAATATTGATTGGGATATTGGAAGATATTGGAATTGGGTGCAAACCTCAATATAGACACTCACAGACAGTCAGTTTTTTATCATCTGGTGAAATATATCATGATGTAGAAGTAGCTATGTGTGTGGAACCAAACGAAAACAGTCCAGTTGTGTGCTGTGAAACAAACATAGCATACTGAAAAATATCAAAAAGCTCTGTGGAGCTGAGGGGAACTGGTCCTTTTTCGTTGTTTTGTGGTTTATATTGTCACATCCCCCAACCCTATGCAGACTGAAGTTCTTATTTTGTTACCTGAATACTGGAGCTTGCTGCCATCCATGAAAAGTTGCTTATAGCCAATTTTACTGTTCTCGTAGTCCATGTTTGTCACGGTAGAGGCATGGTACTCGACAGCCATCTTTGCTTGTGCTTCATGAGCTGTAGACTTACCAGTGAAAAAAACTGTAGCGTTAGCTTCTGAAATAGCCTTTTTTCATTAAGGTTAATAGGAAATCTGTCCCCTCTCAGTTATTTGCCTTTCATTTATGTTCTAAGTTCCCTCCAGTAAGTTTCTACCTTGACATAAAGAATAATACTGTAGACATTGTAGTAACTTTTAGCAGGACATGTATGTATGCAAAATGACAAAACTTCTTCTGTTTTGCTGATTGCTTAAAGAAGTTGGATTGTCTGTTTTTTATAGTGTCACACTATATAAGAATATCAGATTTAGACCTTGAATGCCATTAATGTAAAGTAAATCTTACCTCTGCCTGTAGAGATGATAACACAGTCAATGGGATGGAATAATAAAGGAATTAAAACCAAACCTATTCACTTCTTGTAACTTCATCCACCAAAGCAGGGCACTTGTGCTTCAATGTATGGCACACTTACTTTAAATCATTGTGTGGTGTTCTCTACATGTGTGGCCAGCAGGGCAGAAATTTAGGGTTGGTCAGGAGGCGGAGCGAGAACCTCCTATCCCCCTAACTGCTGGCGAGTTAATCAGAAAAACCAGTTGAAGGCGTGTGGCATTGAAATTAAACTCAGGATACTCTTGGTCATCCAGGACTAATCTCAGCACTGGTGGTGCAGTTTGTGGTGTCACTGTGACCAGAGAAATAGCTTCTTTTTTTTTTTTCATTTCCATCATAAACAGACAAGATGAGCTTTTAAGTGAAACCAGTTTGTGTTTCCGGTTGGACTAAACACCTGCCCTCTCCACGGTCATGAGGCATGAAGACCACTGTTTGAGATCAGGGGAAATAAATCTGTTTGATTTAGTGTAATCAGAGCTTTGCAGAGAGCAGCAGCAACGTTTTGCCAATTTCACAACATGAACCACATATTGACATGGACAGATATGAGGAAGAACAGATTTCACAAACCCCAAAGATGCTGAGCATGGAGTTTTCATATGAACATACTGGGAAGAAGTCTGAGTCTGAGTCTGGTCGCAAGTTTACTTTTCTTACTCAAGTTTTGCTCCAGCAGATTTTCTGATTGAGCAAAAGGTTGTGCACTGTGCAACTAAATCCATTTTTTGTAGACTTAATTTAATCCTACTGTGATCATAATGAAAGCAGCACGTGTGCTAGGGTGGTAATTTGGCCACAGAAGTTTGTTTTCTTTTTTCAGATTCATCTGAACTTGATGGTCATTTTCATACTGAATAATACAGTAAATCCATTCATAAAATGCTTTATGCACACACGTCAGTCTTATCGTTACACGCTGCGTTTACCCTCACTGGCTGCTATATTTGGAAAACATCATTAAGCTCAGGACAGTAACTGGTCCTGTAGGAACAATGGAAGCTGGAGCTAACATTTCAAAAGCTCTAATGGCTCTATAGCTTGTCAATGCAGGCTTAGTCAGGTTCCTGTGTGAAAATCACTTGCTATAGACGGTACATCAGCACATCAGTGGTCGCTATATGATGCAACCAGTCCTGAACATGTAGAGGGCCAGTGCCAGGAAACACGTTGCTGCCCGGACAAATGTGGATGTGTGATCAATGACTCGACCTCCCATCTGTTCCACTGTTAGTACAAAGAAATGTAAAATGGGAGGAATTACCCTGTATGTTGCAAGCTGTAGTCTAAAGCATTACCTTGTGGTCTGTATGTCCGGTCCAACACATTCAAGATTTGCTGTCAGGAATGTTCCAGTGATGCACTTTCATTCTGGCTCACAGTGTGTTTTTTTGCATTTTCATGTGTTTCTGTGTCTAGCTGCAGGTAAAAACTCAAAACCTCTAAACTACATTTAGCTGAACTGAATGTTAAAGGGCCAGTTCACTAACCCATAGCTTTCAGGGTGTTAACATAGATAACGACTTAGAAAAGTTGAATTTCATGATATGGATGTTTAAGGTCATTCATGTGTTTGTGTAAGGAAGTGAGTCACTGAGAAACTACAAGTGAGTGAGTCCTGACAGAGCTGGGATCAGCTGCTACACCCTTCTATTATCTCATCCAAGCAGTTGTGTTTTCAAGATGGCCTGATAGCTCAAAAAGAACACAGACCAGGCCATAGAATGTGCAAAAAGTATTGTTCTTCACCCAGAGATGAAAATGTTTTGACTCATTTGAATGTTACACTGATCAATAACAGAGTAAAGACTTAAATTACAAAGCCTGCAGGGCTTTATGAGTATGCACCATTCTAATGAGAGATTCAGTCTTCAAATTATTCAGCTGGGGCACTCCACCGATTTTAAGCATGACGATTAGTTTACTCCTCACAATGAGTACAGGACTACTCACCGAACAAGAGCTCACAGAACAATTGTATAATGCCTAATGGGGTTCAGGAGGGAGCTTTCAAAAACAACACGTCATCAGGGTTAGCTCAGCTTGGGTTTAAGATGTCACAGTTTTAACATGAAGCCTGTTTTACTGTACAAACATGAGCTTGAAGGTTTGAAGGAAGTAGGCATTTAGGAGGCAGAGCAGTCTAATAAAAGATGCTTAGAACCTGCATTATGGGAATGTAGGATGTAGCATTTTTGGAGCTTGGTCAGAGTATCTCCGCCTCTGCTGCTTTGACTTTGCACTTCTGTCTGTCTATTGTGAGTCCTCCAACTTGATACAAATGCAATGCTATATATAGGTGTTATTTAATTAATCTCCTTGAAATTCTTTTGCAAGAGAGACCCAAGCACCGCAGATAAAAAGAGAAGCTAACATAACCAGACAAACAAAAGCACATACAGCATCAGTGAGAATCACAGACATTGCTACGTAATAACAGTAAGTAAGAAAAACATAGACATGTACATGATAGAGCACATATATTTATTTTTTTATTTATATTAAAGTATTTCAAAGGGGATAGTCAATACTGAGCTTTCACAATAATCAAAATATGACCACAAGTCTTAAAAGTACTGAGATAGTTCTCTATTTAGGTAGTCCTCATATCTAAATAAGTAAACAAGTGTTTTTTTGGTCTGACCCATGCTGTGTGATCGTGTTCTGGTTTAACAGCCCTGTGGTCAAGATGAGCCTCCGAAACTGCCCCCAAAAAACGAAATCATATGAGCCTTTTCTGATCAGCCAACTCTACCATTAAGATTTGGTGAAGTTCATATAAGTAAACCACTACTACTGATTAAGTGGAAGAAAGACTGTTGTCATGGTTCAAAGAATCACCAATCACCACAGCTGACAGAGACAGAGTTATCTGCACAGCATTGTCAAAGCCAGCCCTGCTGAGCTCTTCCCACACAGGTTCAGTGGTGCAATAACAGCACTGTACTGTAGTTTATGTATGTCGCTTGTCAGGAAAACATAAACATTTTTCATTTTTCTGGTGCTGACAGTGCAGAACTCCCACAAAGGCTATCGCTGTCCATTTCAAGTGTCTTGCTATTTTGCACGTTGAGGCTGTAGTGATGATGGCGGACCCTGTAGAACATTTGTTCTAGTAAGGACTGTCTCGCACCAGCTGTGACATACCCATTGGTGACCCCCACACAGCGGAAGCCCAAACGCTGGTAGAGCTGGTGCGCAGCACGTGTGTACGCTGTGTTTCCCAAAACAACAGACGAGTATCTGTGAGTGACAGCAAACTCCAGAACCTTCTGTCCCAGTGCCACGCCGATGCCACGCTGCCGATAGCTGCGGTCAACACACATCCGCTGCAACTCGACAGCACCTCCTGGATCCTGCTGGCCGACTGCTGCCACGACACCCACCACTTTGCCTTCCAGCACCGCTACCCACAGACAGGAGTCTGAGGTGAAGGGCAAGGACACAACATGAGCATGATGAATAAAGGATGTGGAAATGCAATGAAAAAAGGAAAATCATTCTGTTTAAAATGCAATTCATTCAAGTCTTTTCTTTCACAGCTACAACAGATAATTGCCTGCCCCAACCAACCGGATCAGTCACTGAGCTTTGATGCACAGTATCCTTTTCAGTCCTGACGTCATTACAGGTTTCTTGTCGACGCACAGGCTCAAGGAAAGCTTGTACAGCAAGTGTGGTGTGAAAACTATGATTCACAGGCTCAGCCAGGTAAGAGATTATCACTGTGTCAACGCCGGAGGAGGTGTTTAAATTGGTCTTTATTTATAAGTTGTACAATGATCCATACAGCTGGGCATCCTTTATCAGACACTGCTCTGTTTCCTCTGGACAGAAAAGTCTTCCCAAAAATATAGTGAATGGCTAACTGTCTGTGATGTTTATTCAAGTGATTCATATGATGCAATTTTCTAGTTTCTTACTATTTTGAAATATTTCTCAATGTCAGACACTGAACGCCTCTCTCCATCTTGACTCTGAAACACTTGGAAATAAGGAAAAAAGTCCAGGAATTTATCCTTCTACCCTTGAATAAATCTCATGTGTTGTATTTCATGAATATATTGTATATATCTAATATAAATGTCTTCAATAGACTGAACCAAAAAAGAGAATACTATTAGTTGCAGCCAACATAGACAAAATGAGGCGACACTGTGTCTTAGTTTTAAATCAGTTTGATGAAATTGCTGTCATCTCCATGCAGAACCATATCTTCCTGCACTTTTTATGGCTAACAAAGCTTCCAACTTTCATTGTAATAATCAATTTTTATTTATTTTTTTTTTTCTGCTGCAGAAATTTGATTATTTTCCCTCTTGAATGTAATTCAAGGCATTAACATTTTGAAGAAGTAGCAATACAAAGAAACAGGATATGATACAGAAGTTTGTAGTTTTCACTGGATGCATGAATCTACAAACCTGTAATTAGTGTAAATACATTACTCTAACACTGCATTTATCTGACATTGTGTCATTCAGAAGGACTTCAGTCTTCATTTTGGGTCCAAACTGTGCTGCAGATATGGCTGTGCACAATTCAAAAACACTCATCACCCTTATATAACATCCAGAGGCTCATTCTTATGTATAACTGCTTATCAGGGAACAGAAGAGGGTGCCTCAATTTTATCCCTGTAAGTCAGAAATAGATCATTTTTCACTACATTCTGCATTTGAAATATAAGTTATACAATGGATACCTGGTGGTTTCATATAAAAGCCTTCGATGTCTGCCATGTCTGTGCTCATGGCGTGCTCCAGGTAACCACGGATCACACGTCTGCTGTAGAAGTAGCGCCCACACAGCACAATTGCAGGGAGGAGTCCTATCACCCACCAGCACATGGTGATGATAAAACAAACAACTGCCAGAGCAAAGATATGAGCAGATGTGTGAATGTAACGACAATCTAAAGTTCTTACACTTTTAACTTTCTCCAGGCAACAAGCACAATGTCAAATTCATTTGAACACTGCATTATGAATTACAATAACATGAGAAAAACACAAGAATTAAGTACCAGACAAGACAAAGAATGTTCTTGTTGCAATTAAGAAATCTTTATGGAAAGAATGGTCTATAAGAACATTTCTTAAGATGTGTCTCAAAAGAAAATGTAGTCGCCTGTTGTCTGGTTGGTGTCAATGCTCAGTGTTCTTGCAATTATCACCCCCCACATATTTCTGTCCGAGCCGCAGAGAATTAGAGAAATATGTCATTTATGTAATAATCTTACCTGTCATAGCAGAATAGAGCAGGAGACTCTCAGGGTGATGTCTCAAGCCTCTGAAGGCCGTGTCTGGTACCATCTCCATCAGCCCTTCATAAAAGATCAGCTGGACCGCAGATTTGTCCTCCGGCTCAAACTCACGCACAGCTATAATTTGAAGTCCATTTTGAGTGTTTAGTCCTTTGTCATGTTTCTGGACAGAATTCGTCTGTGCTCTTTCCTCCATATCAAACTTTTAAGATTCGGATTCAGGTATGAAATTCGTAGCTGAGGTCCAACCTCTAGCTTGCTTGTGCTGTCTGTTGTGCACAACTTTCTCTATGGCGTCCGTCTTTGTGAGGAGGTCTGGTACCCAGAGGTTTTGCAGTTGTTGTTAGAGCACTTCTTCACTTGCAGGCATACTATTCAAGATTTGTCAGTTGCTGTTTGAAAACCCACTGTTCAAAGTTGGCCCCTCCTCAGCGGTGCTCTGATGCTACCCACTCAGGATGAGCTGTCAGACCAGTCAGATGACCTAAGCCTTTCATGTGTGATCACCTACCCCAGCAAAAAACATTGTTTAGAAGCTACTCAGGTCAGATATGTGTGAGAAGCAGATATACAATCCCTATAAATAGGGTTAAAAATGGATTTGCTCATTCTGTGTGAAATACCTATCAGAGTGGACACCGACAACTGTGGTCAAAAGTAGAGGAGCTCACGGTGAGCCCCCAACACATGTACACACACAGGCGCACATTTATCACTTATCTTTGTTATTATTCACTTTACACATTTCCTCAAGAAAAATGCAACGTCTTGGTTTTATTTCTTGCATTTCAAGCAAATATAATTTAATTTAATTATAGTACTAGTAGTGATCGTTATAGAAGTAGTAAGTTACATATTGTGGCACACATATTCATTATTAATTCAACAAATGAATCCACCATTCTGCTTATTATTATTATAAATAAGTGTCATCCTGTTTCCACCTGGATTTTTTGTTACGAATAATCACCAATTATGACATATTTTAGGGGGGAAAAAACAAGAATTTACTCATATTATAAAATTAAGTTTAATAACAACACTTTTTCAGCCTCGGTTAAGACGTTGAGAGATTATGTGCTTCATTGCAAACTTTTTTTTTACCACAGGCATGTGTTGATGTTATTGTAAGGACGACTGTGGCTGCTGCACAGTTTTGAACACCAGTGTCAAGACACTAAAGATCTAATCGCTCACTTGAAGAGGAAGGATGTGCGGTGAGTTGTCCAGTGAGAGGATGCCCAAATGTTTTCAAGGTCAAATCTTCCTCTACCACCCACATGTCAAGGAAACACAGATCTAACAGAGCACAATATCAGTGACTTACACTGTGGAAGAGATGAGTGCAGACAGATAGGTTTGCCTGTGAGAGAGACACTGAAATGTTTCTTAGAATCTGTTCTGTGGCAGAAATGTGTGTAGGGAGAGTTATTATTGGTTGTCTATGTGCAGTATCTGCTGCTAGTTTGCCACTTCATGCACGGTCTGACACCAGAAGCGACATTATTTACATAATTACCCAGCATTGATTCTGAAATTTGAGCCCTTTGGGCAATGTACCATTCTCTGGTGCTAATATACAGTACATAGCAGAATTCCTTTCTCAGCACCACCTGTACTCAGTTAGGAAATCTAACAGAACGATGCAGTGATGAACATAAGTAGCTTCACTGATTTCTCTCCATTAATGCAGAGCAAAAAAACATACTAAGCAGCACTCTTACTAAGGTGTAGGCAGACCTCCCAGCACCAGTTCTAAATATTTTAGAGTCTTCAGGCAAGCAGTCTTCAGGTGCAGGGATAATGAAGCACAAACAGCCTGTCAGCTCCTTGCCTGTGACTAGAATGAGGGTTGCAAAGGTTGAAACGAAAAACAAGAAGCAACTGTCAAATGTCAACCTTAACCCAAGAGTCCTCAGACTCATGGCAGATCTCTGACCATGAGCGGAGACAGACGTGTTAAAGATGGACTCGTTAACTGTTAAGACTGAACTCTCCCACAGCAGCAGCTGTATGTGACAGTGTCCACTTTACTGTACTGTAACTGTTAACCACTGTCATTCTGAACAGTATTCTTTGATGTGTTGTGACGTGCTTCAGTGTTTTAACCAGAGGTTTTTTTTGGTTCTGTTAAATTTTATTTTTTGCCATTTTTGTTTTTTTTGCAGTTCATTCAGTGGAAGATCAACTTTCTTTATATGATTCTGAAAATGGCAAGCAGTCATTTAGTTCATCAAGATTTTAAATTACATGGAGTTTTCCAATTTTGGCCTCTTGTTTTTATTGACAGCAACAACTTCTCAGAGGATTTGAAATAATCTACAGTACTGGCACAGGATTTGAGAGCTTCTTAGCTATCCGTACATTTGAGTTAATAAAACTGCCTTGGAAGAACATTTGAGCATCTGTTTCACTGCTTTTGTGATTCTTCAGAGATGGCTGAAGGCTGGTTTCTTTGCTAAGATCCAAGAATCTCCATTAAGGTGTTTTCAAGGTACATCTTGTTTGATTTGGATGTTCATTCAATCATTTATTTGCATACAAGTTACATTAACGTTATGCAGGTTTACAATGGACTTTTATGTGATTGAGGTTAGTAACAGACTAACATTAGTAAATTAGCTAAACTGTGACAATACCCTAGCTAACTCTGAGGCCGTTAGCTAAGTTTATGTAATCAATAGTTATTGATATGATGACCAGGCATTAGGTAGATTCGCCACAGCCACTCTGAAATGTTCAGTTTTATCACACAGCACAATGCCACAGATGTGGCAAGTTTTGAGGGAGCGTGCAATTGGTATGCATATGTATATGTATATGTATATGTATACATACATATACACATGTATATAAAACTGAACATTTCAGAGTGGCCTTTTATTGTGGCCAGCCTAAGGCACACCTGTGCAATAATCATGCTGTCTAATCATCATCTTGATATGCCACACCTGTGAGGTGGGATGGATTATCTCGGCAAAGGAGAAGTGCTCACTAACACAGATTTAGACAGATTTGTGAACAATATTTGAGAGAAATTGATCTTTTGTGTATATAGAAAATGTTGTAAATCTTTGAGGTCATCTCATGAAAAATGGGAGCAAAAACAAAAGTGTTGCGTTTATATTTTTGTTTAATGTAGGTAGATGAGCAATCTGAGCCAGTATATATTGAATTCTTTCTTTAGGGATGTTTATTTAGGTCAAAAGCTGTACTGTCAATCTACTGAGGAACATCCCAGACAATACCCCTGGTGAAGTGTGACGGCAGGAAGCAGATAAACCGAGCAGCAGACGCACTGGCTGATGGCTGGGCTCTTTGTCAAGGACAGCTGACAGCAGGTCAGGTGGTCTTGGCATTGAGGAGCTGACTTGGGCAGCTTGGCTTGGTTCTTAACATTCTGTCAGTCTGGAAAACTGGTTCAGTGGATGCGGAAAGCAGCACAAACCCACGCTGAAAAGTATAGTGGAAACTGCTTCTTGCCTCGGGAAGGAAAACACTGAGGATAGATGCATTTCCTGATGTTGAATAGCAAGAAAACATCGATGACTTTCCCAATACTGATCGTGAGCCACCTTTACATACAGACTGATGCAATTTCACGGAAGAGAAGAAGAAGAAGCTGTTTCCACAGATTAAAACGTCTCCTCATTGCTCCACACAGATCTCATGAAACACATTAATACATGAAACAAACATGTCATGTTTCCATCGTGTCTTCTACGTGTTTTTCACCATTCTGAGGTTCGACTGCTGCTCTTTGATTTACGTCATCTTGTTGCATGTTCATCTTCTGCAATAGCATAATTGTTTTCTGACTGGAGAATGCCACCACCTATTGCTTATCTCAATGAACCGATGTCTAATAATCACATGATGTTTCACTGTTGGCGCGACGTTTAAGAGTGAGCCATAAAAAATACAGTTTATCAATTAGCGCTACAAAGGGATGTAACTAATCTAACACAGACATCTTATAATAGTTTCCACAGAGCGAAAATAGACCGTGGCGGTGACGGCAGAATGCGTCGGGCTGGGAGGAGGCGGGGAAACTGGTGGGGAATGACTCACTTTGAGTCCAAGAACTCGCAAAAAGTCTGTTGAGATCAAAAAGAATCAGCGAACATCAGACAAGGCCATGCATGCCAAATGTGACATGAGGGTGGGATCAGTTGGATTCTATATTTAACTGCGATGACGCCTTCTGGTTGTGATGCATGTGAAATGATACTGTCACAAATGGTGGAGAGAGTGAGGGAAGGCAGGCAAGAATGGCTAAAACGAGAGCAAGAGACAAAATCTGGAAGGACAGCCGAGCCTTTGCTAACAGGAGCACTTCTCAGGCATCGTTACTTGTAACTTGCTCAGAGTGAACTGAATGATGGACCTCATGCCGTCAGTCTGACAGGCACTTCAGGAAAAAGTACGAACACACGTTTCTGTCTCCTTTCCATGCAAATGAGTAACAGCACTGCCTGCTTAGGAATACTTTATCACTGCATCTTAACAAACCCAATCCTACAAGTGAAGCAGAAACATAATTTTCAGTAATGTCAAACCAGAACTCACTCATGGGCAAACCTTGAATAGCTTTTAAAATTTCACCTACTAATAACAAAACCGCAACAACGAATGTCCCCAGACACTCGCTCTTCATTTTCACCTCTCATTCCCTTTTGCAATATACATACTATGAGCACATGTTACCACCCACTCACTACCGCTCAGGCTTCCTATGATATGTTTAATATCATCTCATCTGTCATTCTTATTTATCACCCTCTGGTTCTCCCCTGTACTCATTAACATTCAAGCAAATAATAATAATAATACAATAAAAATACCTTACCTACAAGGCAGAGAATATCTCAGTTATGAAGTAACATACACTGTATATCTATTGAATCCCAGTTCGAGTTGTTTTAGGTGATAGGCCTTGGGAGAGTGTTGTTAAAGGGATAGTCTGACATTTATTTAAAATATGCATATTCACTTTCATTCCGTGAATTTAATCAGACTGATACCACGCCCTGTGCATTAAATTCTGGGCTGGAGCTCAGCTGAGCTTCCTGGGATTGGAAGCAGGGGGAAACAGCTAGCCTAACTCTCTTCAAAGACTTTCTGGAGTCTTTGTCGTTACATTCCTGTTTGTCTTTGGATTTAAAAATATATAATATAATGTTAAATTATTGAGTTTAAAGAGAAGGTTAGACTAGGCATTTGCTATATACCTCCTGGCTAAAGTTTCATATTTAGCACCCAGCCTTTCCAGTGGTATCAATCCTCTCAAAATGTCACCTGTCAACAAGTCCCACTGAAGCGTTTTACAGCTGGCCATACAGCAGAATGCCCTTTCGATAGGTGAGGTCATTCAGGGCTTTCACCTGATGGCTGTTTCAAGAGCAGTCACAATATCTCAGTCTAAACTTAAATTGACATTACTGGTGGATTCAGACAGTCTCCTGTCAGTTAGTGATTGCATCATCTTGGACTCCTTGCTGTCTTTTCATCATCTGTGGTATTGATTCCAAGGTCAGACTCGCTGAAGATTTCTCACCCGCGAGAGTTTCCTGTCTGTGATGTCATTTAAGCCTCTCACTGATTTGCCGCACTTTGATCATCCGTATCTGGTGATCCCCCAGACACATTCAGATCTTTTTTTCTTATTTGTTTATCCTACTGCTGCAGTGACATGAGCACGAACTCATTTTTAGCCTAATTTAGCTGGTGACTCAGTAAACTCAATAGGCTCCCACAGCTAAAGCCGTTATATGAGACACATTTTCTTTATGCATTAAAATTTGAACCATGCAAGATGTACATTGCCATCCATAAAACCTTCCCACAGCAGATGTAAATACACCATAATTTCTATGGACAAAATCTAACAAAGCAACCCACACCTTTGAAAGAGAACATTCAACAGTTTCAGCGCTGTTTGTCAGAACTCAGAAACAGGTGCAGTACCCTGCTGGTCCAGCCTATTCGCAGCACCTGGTGTGTGAAGCCGTTACGGGGTGTAGGGTTTTTAGGACCATACTGCTGAAGCAACACAGAAATGCAGAAAAAAAAACTATTGTTCAAGTGTCTCTAGGGCTGTGCCAAAGGTCATTCTCTTTACATTCAAAGCTTCTATTGAGGTTTTCAATGAAGCTTCAAACTTCTGTCATCATGTCTTATGATGCAACAACCTAAAATGTTTTTCAAAAACCCTCCAACAAAATCTGCAATTTGAAGTGATTCATTGGATTAAGTGAGGTTTTTATTAAACCAACTTTCTTCAGTGAATATAACTCAGCAACAAAAGTCAGCATAAACACATTTGTATAACTGACTTTGCACTTTTTTGGGACCATCATCATTAATCTTACAAAACTTCCGAACTGGCGAAACTTCCTTCAACATTTTCTACAGCCGTTGAATGAAAGTGATGACGTCCGGGTGAGGCGCCGAGCAAACACAGACACATAACATCTTTTCTGAGATGGCTTCCATAATTTACTAGTGTATTGTTAGAGCCAAAATATTTTTTTTGTTATTGTGCTGATATAAATGTTATTGTGACGCTGTTAGACCCATTATACAGGTTCATGCCTCCGCTTGTGTGCAGCAAGCCAGACAGCAAACAATTTTGATCACAGTAAAAATGTTGTTTTTGAAAGGGTAAATGCCAACAAACGGATTGAAGCAGACTACTTTATGGGATAAAAATACTGCAAATTAGGGAAATGATGACATCTGCTTTTTTTCAATATATTTTGACTTCTGGACTTCACAGCACTCTGGAATTATTGCAAAGTGGTGGAAATAATCCTATGCAGCCACCACTGGATTGTACAAATAGCACTAGTGTGGCCTAGTCTTTATCTGTAACTGTGCAGAACTACTGACTTTAAACAGACTGAATAGACGTGCAAAAAAAGCATTTGAATGTTGATTTAGAATTTGAGTTTCATTGTTGTGAATGAAGCTTCAAACTTCTAAACAAAGCCATGTTTGCAAGCAGTTCAGAAGGTAGTGAACTCTGCAGTCACTGAAGACTTCAGTCATTTATGCTAATTTATGTGCTCTGACTGGAAAGAAGAAGAGAGAACTGGATGAGAGCCAGGAACAGAGTTTCTTCAGAGAAGCAGCAGTCCTCTCACTGATTCTATAGGGAAACAGCTGCCCTTGTTCTGTTTGTTAGTGAGTGCTGCACTGAGTCAAATCCCCTGGTGGCCCAGGCTGTTCAGTTTGTGCTGAGTGGGCTACAGTGTGGAGGCCTGTGTCCTGGTCTGTCATTTTCCTGTTCCCCCACCATGCCTCTGGTCAAGTTGTGCTTGCTGCAGCTTCTCTTGCTTCCTGGTGAGCATTAGTCACTGTTCAGTTCCGATTGCAAATGAAAAGTACTAAAAAGGGTTTTTTTTTTATTATCATTACTGTGATTACTAATAAGACAAAATGAATGATCTTAAAGTGATTACTTGACCTGGAAGGAAGTTTGAGGATTTTCACATCCATGAACAGTGTGGGAGTGGTAGCTCCTTTTACACATTGTCTCCCAGATTAAGTTCAAGAGGCCAGTATGCTTCAGAACTGTTCGTTGGATTGTTGAATAACAGAAACCCCCTTCCCCCCATAATCACTCTGACCTCGGATTAGGTGGGCTATGTCAGACCATTTGTTTAACCTTCCAAAATTGGTGATCCAACATTCACACCTACTTACCGCCATTAATGGTCAGGTGTGAAGTGGTGAGAAGGATGCCAGGGTCTGAACGTCCCCCTCTACCTCTCTTTTTTCATAGTTTACACAACTATTTTTTTCACTTTTCATCCAAACAACCATGTCCAACACTATGAATGTCTTCCAGGAGAAACAGTCTGAGAATGTGCACCATTAGCTTTTCACTCCACCGTCCTTTGTGGTTGGACAAGGTATTTTAGAAACTAGCAAACAAGCATAATCCCACCCTGAAAACAGAAGCCGGCTGTTGAGGGGTGGAGGTGTACGGGTGGGGATATTACTATTTGTTGGCAAATATTTCTCAGTTAATAGACTGGATGACCACATTTGTAGACAGAGAGGAACCCCTATGGTCAACCATGGAACTACAGTTGTACCCTTCCTGTCTCACCAATGTCCTTGACTCTGAAAAGTCTTTTGACTTTTTCTACAAAGGGTGAAAAAACAATTTAAATATGAAATTGTCTGTGTGATTAAGAGTACATGTTGGTCTATGAGGAGTAACTGTTGGGCCTACCACACTAAAAAGACTCAACAGTGTGTTCCAGCATTCAAGAACCACCCGCCTCTTCACCTGCACCCACACACTGAACACAGCCTTCTGAAGTAAAGTCACCACTGTTTGATTAACATCAGTCTCTGAGCCACAAGCAAATAGTCAACATGTTGCCAGCACCACCAGCATTCAGCCAAGCTCGCCAAACAAACCAAAGAGGCACCCTCAGCTACCTCATCTTCATAAGCAACAAAACACGAACTTCTGTCAGTAACATCATGAGCTATTAGCCATTTAACAGCAAGTTAAGATGATCAACATTTTGCCAGGACTGAAGACAAGACTGAAACTAGAGCTCTCGATACAAGCGAAATTGATGATAGCGGCATTGTACCCTTAGCCTGGCAGATCATCATTAGCTGATGTGTCTCTTTTCTATGTATAAAGAGGATTGCAATACACATAGGTGACACTAGGGTGGTGCAAGATGCAGCCAAAGCCCCATCAAGGAATGAACTTCTGACCAACAAAATTCTGCTCTGACGAGAGAGAGAACAGCAGGGTGAGACCACCTGTGACCTGCTACCATTACTCCCCCTGCGCGACTCCCTCCTGGTCATGCTGTCAGCTGTGAGCTGTGTTCCTTTGTTGAAAAATTGGTTTTGCATTTGTTTTATAGGGAAGGAAAGGCAAAACAGTTTTTACATAAGATATCAAAGACGAGTAACAACACCAGGCTGAAAAGCAGTTTCACAACTCTCTCTGGTTGAAAATCTGATTCATTTCTGATCAGATCCTTCATGTCACAGGGTCCTGGAGTGTCCTGTGACATCACTGCAACATTGAGGAGTTGAACTACTGAGGTCAGCAAAGTTACACTTTAAGACAAGAAATAAACAAGATAATGTAGATGCATGAACGGATCTTTTTAATAATTAAATATAATTGAAGATAAAAAGAGCTATAATAAAACAAAATAAGATAAAATAAAACAGAATAAGAAATACAATGCTATTCTCAAACCCCTCAGTGCTGAAGATCCAGTTCATGTCCAGCAAGGCAGCAAGTTGAATTAACTGGTAAAGTGTTGTTATAGCTTTGATTTCGAAACGTTGGCTGAATGACAGTTGGAACGGCACAAATTGCTTGTAATCATGAGTGGTTTGATCATTTCCCCTGGACGTAAATAATTTACAGCACCTCCAGTCATTTTGCAGCTGCCTCTTCAGAAATATAATCTGTGTTCATTCCTTAGAATCTAGAAAAAGATGAAGCAACTGTACAATCGAAAGATAAATGACTGGTGACTGAGGTGACACCTCATAGACACAGCCAGTCATCCCTGCTAGAACAGAACATGCCCAAGGATGATAGAGGAGGCAGAGAAGAGGAGGGAGGACAGGATGAGAAAGGAGAGAGTTAGAGATAGTGACAAAGAGGTGAGAAGATGTTGGGATGAGCACAAGTTTTATTCTGCGCCGCAAGATACAAGAGAGAGGAGGGAATGTAAAACACGTGCAGAGGCTCCATGTGAGTGTGAGAAACGTGGACCTGAAGATATAATGAAAGAGGGGGGCAGTGATCTGCAGAGGGCCGGCTTCAGAGAGTCACTGTGGTTAAAGCGTGTGATGTAGTTGGCCTGTGACAGTTTTAATCGGTGAGGCAAAGAGGGAAATTAGGACACAGAGGAGTGGGAACTGTGGGTAGGAGGACTAATTTATTGGTGCTGTATCATGATTACATGAGATAGAGAGATCAGACATGCTCACCCCCTTAGTTTCCAGAAATATGTTCTCTGAGCCTTTTACCCTCTGGCAGTTATTAACATTAACCAAAAAAAAATGACTGTGGGACAAACCGCTGCTTCTTCAAGATCACAAAATTGTCACCTCCCGGAAACCACGGTGGCTGGTTGACTGTCTGAAGGAAGAGTGGCCCTGAACTGAAGCCCTTGGTTCACCACCAACCAGTTCAAGTTTCCAACAGGTTCTCCCCACTCAGCGACACACCAACTGACCAGTGATGACATGTTTAACCACATGTCTTCATTCGAACCACTGGCTGTTGAGGTGATGTGCAAAAAATGATGTGGGCTTGGAAGATCAGATCTGATTAGCAGCAAAAAAACAAAACCATGACACCCAAAGCTGAGTCCAGGAGGCAGAGCTGCAGTCCAGCAAGCTGCTCTTCACTTCCATTAGAGTTCATAGTTCATAGTTACCATCCCAAACCCCAGAAAGACTGTCTGCCCCCCTACCACTTCAATTACTGAGATCAAAAGTACACAGAAGAGGAGTTATACATAAAAACCTGATGAAAATTAACACCATCACTGCAACACTACAACACAGGAGAATTATAAGTAGGCTCTCAAACATCTCTGTCTTCTAAAGCTGTGTTATTAAATTTGATATCATCTTATAATACGGATTGATTTTGTCTTACTGAAACCTGGCTGTGTCATGAAGCTACTCACACCAGTCAAATTAATGCTCACATTCCTCAAGGCACTGGCCGAGGAAGAGGAGCTGCAGCCTTTCTTCACTCAAGCAAATAATCAACCCTAAACCTAAACTCAGTTACTCATTCAATAGTCTTTCACACCAAACATGGAAAATGCTACATCCAGTTCTATTTGTTACAGCATGACACGTTCCTGATCCGTATTCTGAGTTTTTAGCAAGTTTCGTCCTTAAAAACAGATAAAGTACTACTGTAGGTGATTTAAATTATAATGATGTGGACGTCAATGATGGCAGCCTGCGTTTACCTCATTATTAGATTCAATTAGCTTCTGTCAGAGCGTTCATGAACCCAATCAATGTTTGGACAGTGGGTTGACCTTGTTGTGGCATATGGCATTAAAAATTGAACATTTAATAGTCTCTTCACAGAATAAAAAAAACTGAATTATCACGGTGAATTAAATAACGTGAATAGGGCAACTGCAGGGGATAGTCTGATATTCTGTAATAAGATGAGGTGGAACATCTCCTGGACAGAAAACTGAATGAAAACATTTAGACACAGTTATTGTGAGGGATACTGTAATCAAAGCATGACACCTCCCAGTCACGTCTTTCAGCCTGGTGTTGGGGTGGTGCAATCCACAGGAAATGCTAAATCATAACCTGCTCTGTAGGTTACTGCAGCAGGACTCTGGTTAACCCCTTGTATCAGATATAAATCCATCTTAAGTGTGTCCAGTGGTCATGATGTCACCTCTCACTCCTCCCTGGGATTAGCTCAAAGGCGAGGTACGAGTCTGTTGACCAAACTACACTACAAGCTCTTCTTAGTGTGGAAGGACAGCGGCTGCACCCAAAGCTTCTGCAGACTGCTGAGCTCTCAGGCACCGAATCCACATATCTGAGACCAGCACTTGGTCTCTGTTACCTGCATCATATTCTTATACTTTACTTAGAGTTCACTGACTTAACCTACTTGAGACTTGACATTCAAACCCCAAATGGTGGCCTGGTAAACATACAGCATCAGCAGGCCACGCAACTTTGTCTACTCATCAGGGCTATGCTTTAACACAGGGAAAAACAAACTCGCCCTCAACGGTCTCCAGATTTATCCAGTAAAAATGAAGCACACATGACTGTTCAGACCTACAGCCACTTCCTAAATAAAAGAGGAAGAGATACCACATTTCATCAAATTCCTGAAGTTTTTCTTTTCATTTTAGGTGCATCATCTGGTTTCAGAAGCCTGAGCATGAGTTTTTAACTGTAATCCTCTCAAAAGAAGATCCGTTTCTGAAACTAGCATGCAGTTAGCTTATGAAGCCTTGTGACTGACTTACAGCTCTGATCTCACTTGGGGGTACAATCTACTATTTCCTGGGAGTTTAAGCATGTAGAGGAGCTGACTATCCATGTCACACTCGCTGCATGAGCTCAGTGACTTTGAGCTCAGCATGAGGTGAAAATGAAAGAGAATTCTGCAAGGTGTGAAGAGTGTTTTGTAGTGACAAGCTAAGCAGCAATGGTCAGACTCAACTGACGCTAAGTACCTCGTTGTCTTGAGCCACAATAAGCGTGTTTGGTCATTCTCTGTTTTCTTCACGCTCCTTGCTACCCTTCAGTTTGTCTTTGTTCCCCTTTTTCCTCCTCTCTGTTTTTATTTCTCCTCAGCACATCACTGTTGTTTTCTCCTCCCCCCATTCTCTCTTTATCATCTCACTTTAAATGACAGCTGGACAGATGATGTCAGAATCCATCTGAGACATCTGTATGCGAGTGTCTCCATCTGTTTGGTACTCTCAGCCTTCTGTGTGCAGTCCTTTTCTTGCATGCATCCATATTTCTGTGAAAGGGTAGACTTCAGTAAAAAAAAAAAAAAAAATAGGGGGGAACAGGATCATAGCAGAGTTCATGACGCACGCATCTCCTCACAAACACTAAAATACACACCCAAATGCAAATGCCTATGTCTTGGTAAACATGCAGATATTTTGGGGCCACCCAGTTGAGAAAACGTGTCGAGTCCGTGCTGCTCATGCACGTAAGAGCGTGTCTTTTGTTTGCATGTTTGTAGGTGTACAGGCATGCATGTGCGTGGAGATTATGTGATGCGATGAGGAACGTCTGTCTCCCAGTGGGCCTCTCTCAAGCCGTACCAGCAACAGCAAATGCTGCCAACGAGGGTGCATTCGCACGTGTGTGCACGCACACTTAAGCCTTCCAAATGTTCTCGGCTGTGAAGGGATCCAAGTACATGACTCAAACTTCACACCTCTTCTGTTTCTAGCTGTCTTCTGTTGCTATCTTTCTGTTTCACTCTTTCACACAAATTCTTTCATCTCATTCTGTGAACAGCAAATTCTTTTTTCCAGCCCATATTGGCATCAATGACTTTTCACCTTTTTCAGTCTTTTTGTTAAACACACACACACACACACAAACACACACACAATGAACAGTCTGTGTTCATTATTTATTCTGCAGTATATTGTGTGAGTATCTATAGTAGATGAATAACATCACACACCACAGCCTCACATATAGCGCCTTAATGAAGATCGTAATGTTGCTCTGAGTTGCTTTGTACTGTGCAGATTTTGCACATGGATTTTTACTCTATGGTAATATGTGAGGCCGTGGTGTGTGATGTTATTCATCTACTATAGAGACATACATTATACCAACAACAGCACCTCTGCATGTCTGTACACCAGATCAAAAGTGTTTCTCTCATGTTGGCTTGCTGCAGCAAATGACTTCTGTTCTCATCTTTGATATGGAAATTATTTAGATTCCTATCGGCTGTGAAGAACGAAAGAGAAAGAAATGACAAAGATGTGTACACAAAGGGCTTTTTTCTGAAGAAATTGAAACAGTATCATGTGTAGAAATGTAAAGAAGAAAACATGATAGAAACTGGGCAGAGTTTTATTCACAGCTCTAGAAAGAACAGACACGTGCACTGGATGATACCGACACAAGTTGCAGTTCAAGTTGTCTGTAATAAGTGTGAGACAATACATGGTTCAGAGGAGCTTGTCAGCTCATTTTAGAGGTCACATGTTAGACAGAAAAGGGAACAGACAAAGTGCAGAGATGTAGGGAGAAGAGCAGAGGTCACGACACCAAGGAAGCCTTAGAGGAAGAGGGCATGTGTGGGAGCAAGAGTGCAGAGACCTGATAACGAGAAATGAGAGAGATATCAGATTTGTTGTACAGCAGTCTGAGCGTTTGCATAAATTCAACTCCCAGACACATAAAAGGGTGAATAATGTGCCAATTGCGTATGTTCATGAGAAAGTGAGAAAACGTTTGCATGATTGTGAATATCAATGTGTTTGTGTGTGCGATGGAGAGAGAGAGATAGGGATGGGGGCCCAGCAGGTGGAGGGAAGTTGTGACAAAGTAGTGACGCATTTGAAGAAGCTCTCAGCAGCCAGCCTCCCTCTCCATCTCGACTTTGCTCCCTCTCTTCTCATGAATAAACGGGGAATCATTAATATTCATCTATTCAGCATACTGTAGCCTCCACAGACACGTTCACATCCCGCCTCCAACTGTGGCTGATGGTTGAGTGACATGGACATCGCCCAATCAAATCCACACACTTTATATGTGCTCTCCGGAGAAGGTGCGTCATGGAATTTTTCTGCCACACAAAACGTTGGAGACCAATGAGAATGTGAAAAATGTCTGATGTCTTTTTTCATCCTTATATAGGCATGACAAGCTGTGATTCCACCGAGCGAGCTCTCCATGCCAATGTGATCTGTGTGTGTGTGTGTGTGTGTTTACACTGTGAGCCTGTGACTTGTATGTAACAGCTTTCTGTTTGCTCAGAATGAAGTCTGGTACAGACATACTGTTCGACAAAGTGAAATTTGCACATAAATAATGATTTGGTCCGATGATTGTTTAAAAATGGTTTCTTTTTTTATTGAAGATATATGCCTCCCCTGATGAACTGTGCAAAAAGTATTCATCTTCATTTTCCTGCCAAATAATTGTGTTTGTATATTTACCTGCCTGCCCAATAACTCGATGCAGAACGCAAAGTTCCCATGACAACAGCAAACTCAAATGCTACTCATTATTACTATGAATGAACTCATGATCAATATCAGCAGTATTTCAAAAGAGGCAAAAACAAGCCGCTTAGCAGCAAAACAGCTGGTAGAGCTGTGAAAGACCACTGTTTTTGCCTTCATCAGAATTGTGTACAGACATCACAGGATACAAGCAGCCCTTAAACTCAGTTTAAGACAGAGCCAAAAACACGTCTTCTCTCTTATCCCAGGTCACGCAGATAGTTTTGGCTTTATCTCTGGAATGGAGGTTGTAAATGGTGCATACAGTTCATTGATAGAATTCATAGATACCTAATGGATATACAGTTTATATATAGTTATTTACATTTCATATTAATAATTGGAGACATGATTGTATTTTCATATTGTTTTATTGAGTGACACATGGTTTGATTTATTCCCATGATTATATCTACAAGCTTGTTCTCGCACTGTTTTGA
The DNA here is from genome assembly GCF_051107435.1 of Chaetodon auriga. NCBI lineage: Eukaryota > Metazoa > Chordata > Actinopteri > Chaetodontiformes > Chaetodontidae > Chaetodon > Chaetodon auriga. The sequence continues at coordinate 24,011,049 of NC_135077.1, read as the reverse complement.
GGAGACATAGTTTCCTTCTCTATCCAGGTCATGAACTTCCGCCGTCTTCTTGACAGTGATGGATGGACTGTCATATGGCCCCACGGACTTTTCGGATCACATTATAAGTTTAAGTTCGTCAAGCAAAGGACAACGAAAGGACCATCACCTTTAAGTTTCGTGGAAAATTCCCTCATTGTGGCATGCAGCCAACGAAGTATTTTATTATTTGTCTGTATATTGTTTCGTTCTATTTTAAGCTAGCTACATGCAAAGTATATTGTGTGGTTTGATGATGTGCTCGGTAGCTCATTTTGCTAATTGTGCCAATTGTAATGTTCTGTACAGTTTTCACGGTGTTGATGAAGATTTGGAGGCTTCATTAAATCATTTCAAGAAATCTACTTGTGTTCGGCGTGCCTGGGGGGAATTACAGAGGTGGATGGACTTTCTGTTCTGTAGGACACTGAAAAATTACATTTGAAAAACCCATGGACAAATAAAGGGAAGGAAGAAGCATATTTGCATTTCAAAACCAATATCCTGGTCACTCGGGATAATCCAATAACCTCACTTTGAACAGTTTTTATTGGAGCTACTTTCTACTGGATGAATAGTCCCTATAAAAAATGGCACATAGTGAGGACAGCAGCCTCAGCAGTACCTTGTGTTTTGTGCTAATTTGCAAATATTGGCACGCTAACATGCTAAACTAAGATGGCGAACATGGTAAACATTACCTCCTAATCATCGTCATGTTAGCATTTACTTTGTGAGCATGTTATCATGTTGATGTTAGCATTTAGCTCAAGGTATTGCTGTACCTTGGTACAACCTCAAAGAGGCGCTAGCATGCTGCAGACTCTTGTTTAAATGCAATTTTACAATTAACAGGAGCAAATTGAATTCTGTCCACCATTTGACAGCAGAAATGTCAGAGGCGGGTGCCTTGAACAAAGTGTTGTCTTTCAAAGTTACAGACATTTTAGCACAAAATTTGGTCTTTCAATTGCTGCACAGCAGTTCAAGGAGATACTGTCCGGGGGAACACAAAGGGAATTTTGTACTATGAAGACTGTCACTTTGGAAAACACCCACTTCATTTGACTAACTTAGACAGCTGAAGCCTCATACTAGTTTGAGGAATGACTACAGCAACCAGTAACCCATGCAATGTACATATGTATAGGTGAGGACTGTGTTAGATTTAAAAAATATGAATACTTTTTAAACCTGCACAAATCATTGTAAACTGGCAGTAGATTTTCAATGTTCTCTTTTTAAACTAAAGAAACAAGATAACTACATCTACAGGTGATGCTCAGGAAAGGTAATAATCATTATGACTACCATTACTTATCTTTTTTGGTTATATGCTGTCAGCATATTGTCAGAGCAGGTGTTGTTTAGGGTGTCATTCGAGCGTTCTACTACATAGTGTCATGGTGCTTGAATTGTCGGTAAATAGTAACAAATTTTACACTGCTCGTGCTCTGTTTTCATCTCCACTCTCCCTGTTCTTTCTCAGCTGAATAGTGGCACAGTTGAGAAAGCTGGACAACTGCCTGGAGGACTTACACAATGGCTAGTGTGCTTGTGTGTCCACGTGTGTGCGTGGGTGTTTGTGTGTATGTGCGCTTTGATTGCTTTGGGTGTTTGACTGGACAACCACCAAGACATAGAATGAAACGCCCACATCAAAACATTCTGTTAAAACAAGTATGAATTTATTCTTTCTTTATGCTGCATCTTTCAACAACATCTTTTTTTCTTTTACAGTAAAAATAAATAACAAATAAGCCAATTGGTCATATAGAATTCTTATTTTCTGTCTCAGATACAAAATACAGAACGTGCACACTGACGAACTGAACAAGGAAACTGGGGAAAATGGTATAACTGGCACTTTGGTCGTCTGACAGTGACCTCACTGTCATGGCCACTGAAGAGCACCCGAGCTCAGTTTGACCTCCTCCACAAGACTCAGTAGGAGACTACACATCAAGAGACACTGAATATTTCCACAAATCATCCTTAATCAAGAGCTCCATTAATAAAAAAAACATCAAAGCAGTAGTCGTTTTTCCCTCATTTTCAAGACCAGATTGAGAGAAAAAAAAAAGAGTGCGTGTGCTTGTTTCTGTTGAAGCAAGGCTAACCGGCTTTGTGAGTGCATCCCTGTGCGTGTACCTCAGTAACATTACCTCCTACTCTTTCACTCCTACTGCATCTTGGCCTTGCCCTCATTACCTCTACTGGAGCAAGGGACCTTCTCCTTCCATCCCTTCTCTGCCCATGAGAGATGGAGAGAGCTTTCAGAAAACGGTGGACAAATAAAGGGAAGGAAGAAAATGAGTTGCTTTACATCTGCACACCTACAGCATCTTGCTTCCTACAAGGCAATGTGGAAACTTGTTTTGAAAAGGGAGAGATGAATAAATGCTGCCGAAGGAGAACGAGGGGATGCCTATATTTGGTAACTTCCTCCTTCTCCCTTTTTTCACACCACTTCCGCTGCTCGCTCATTTTTTTCTCCTTACTTTTGCCGTCTCAGCATTAACAATTCCCTGCACTGTGGACTATTAAGCCCACGCCTCGATCAGTCCACATCATGTCCACCAGTCTGTCTGCACATTAGAGTGTCAGTCCTAATTTGTCTCCAGCTCTGACAGTCACCAGACTGTCTCATTGCTCTCTTGGTGTATTTACAAATCAGCCAATTTGCACCTTGTCTGTCCATCTGGCATCACCCACTAGTGAGTCAGTGGAGTGACAAACCTACTGACGTATTTGCTTTTTGCAGTGGTGCCAGCTTGTGAATCCATTCATCCTCATTTATCCACACACACTCACACAGAGACAGATGCCCATCACAGCCAGAGCCATTCTGAGCACCCTCTAGCTGTGACATCAGGTTCATGTGGTCAGTCTTTTCAGTCCACTTTAGTCAGAGTTTAGTCAGACAGTGGCAATCTGGAGGATTTTTGTTTTAGTTTTTTGTTGTTTTGCCCCACATTTGTAATTCGCTTTGTCCTGTCAACACAAAATGACCTTGTGGCGCCTCCCTTATTTTAAAGTCTGCAAATATTGCCCCAAAGAAAAGCATAACAGACAGCATGATTCAGGAAATATTCAGTGTATCTTTTTATCAAGATCTTCATCTGCATCCAAGTCAACAATCTTTACACATTATATCAATATGTCACAGAAAGACATCCAAAAACCAAAATCTCTGGCTTCCTGACAGGAAGCATTCTTCCCCTGTGGTTGTCGCAAACGACACCATATTAATAGAGAATGGAGGGTGATCTGAATGGATGGAACAACTACTGATGACTGGTGGTAGCACTTTCCTCTGTATGCTGCTGCTTCTACCGCCAGCACTGTCCTTCATGGCGTCTCACTGTATTCTCCCTGTTTCTTTTCTTATTGCTGCATGAACACTGCCCCCTCCTCCCTGCTTTGAAAATGGCCACCCCTCCTCATTTTCTTTGTCACTCTTCCTGCTTGCTTGATGTCCCTGCATTCCTCTCCCTCTCTTTTCCCTCCCTCCCAGCATCACAGTATATTTTCCTCTTCTCTGCCTCTAACAGTGAACTCTCTGCCTCACTGTGCATTGTGCTCTGCCTTGTAGAAGTACTAGCCTTCAAAGCATTTCCTGGATCGAGATGAAAGTGATTGTGCTGAACCACAGATATTAGTTTAAACACTCACAAAAGTACATACCTATTTACATGACACTTTAAGTGGTTACAGTATTGTCATTACTGTGCACTGATTCTAACAGTAATTGTAGTATTTGCTGCAGCCAGTGAATTGGATGCACTAATAGCACTAGTAGTTTTAACTAAGTTGAGGTGACAAAATTGACAACATCATTCACAACTGCTATCAAATCGCACTGATATTAGTGATGGACTCAGCCCTCATAGCCCTGATTGCAGGGAATCATGACATCATACAGGTGAGACACAGAAAGCCACACCTGTAGAGTATTGTAGATATTATATATGACCTTAGCTGAAGAACTCTTAGCAGCCCTGGAAAGTGTTAAGCCCTGTAAATGGTAGATTCAGAATTGAACCATCCCCCTATCTCCCTCGCTGTGCCTTGAGGATTGGCTTACAGCAAAGCGGGCAAAGGGGGTGTAGAGAGTCTAACAGGGATCCTCACAGCCTTTAAAACAGGCTGGAAGGGAAAGGGGTGTGGTACTAAGAGTCAAATTCAGCCAAATAGCAGGTGCAGGTTGAGGCAGAGGCTGAAAACAGAAAGGGCTAGTAGTGTGAGGAAGGAGGGCAAGGAGGATGAGGGAGAGGAGGAGGATGGAGTCAGGTCGAGCTCAGGTGGACATTCAAGCTCGAAGCACCGCAGGGTGACACCTGAGTCCTCGTTGCCGTAGTTTGCCCAGTACTCTTCTGGGTCGAGTTTGGGCAGTGCCAGCTCCTCCTCCCCCAGCTCATACTTAACTACTGAGGTGGTTGTTGATGGGCCTTTCCCATACAAACCAGCCTTGACAGTCTCTGATGCCTTCTCAAAGATACCTTTTGTGGATGACTGGGGCTTGTTCTTGTGGAACCACCAGCGGGTCTTGGTGCTGAAGGTGGTGGTGGTGGAGCCAGCGATGGAGCCTGGATCGGGCAAGGGGCAGAGAGCGAAGTCCATCTCACGAAGAAAGCGGAGGTCCTGGCCACGGCGGGTGGAAGGGGAGGCGCAGATGACTTCAGAGGAAGAGACACGGGCCTCGCGGAACCACTCCCACAGGGCGCGGGCCTCGCAGCCGCAGGACCAGGGGTTGGCGTTGAGGCGGAGGAACTCGATGCCTTGCGTGTCCCTCAGGGTCTGACTGGGCAGCTCAGCCAGGGAGTTGTTGAAGAGGAAAAGCATGGTCAGACGGCCGAGGTCACGGAAGGCGCGGCGGTTCACCTGCCTGATGCGGTTGTCATGGAGGAGAAGGCGGTCGAGGTTGACCAGGCCACGGAACACGTTCTCTGAGAGGGTGCGGATACGGTTGCCATGCAGGAAAAGCTGGCTCAGGTTGATGAGGTCAGAAAAGATGTCATCCTGCAGGAAGTGAAGATTATTCTCCTGATGAGGAAAAGAAGGGAGGAGGGTTAGCATGAAAGTAACAGACACAGTCAGATTTGTAATACTTGTCAGTAGATATTTGTGATTCTGTGTGTATGTGTATGTGTAGGTGGCTGCACGTGTGTGAGTGTGTGTGTGTGTATGTGTGTGCGTGTGTATGGACCTGTGTGTCAGAGTTATCTGCATGCATTTGTGTGTCTCCCCCTACCTGCAAGTAGAGGAACTGCAGGCTGTACAGCTTGTGGAAGATGTCATGGGGCAGGGCAGTGAGCTTGCAGCGGTGCATGTGGAGGCTCTGGAGCTTCTCAAGGCCGCGGAAGGCTCCCCCCTCCAACCTGTGGAGGTTAGGGTTGTCCCCCAGGTCCAACTCCTCCAAGTCCCTCAGCTCACTGAAGGCCCCTGCTTCAATCCACGTGATGTTGTTGGCGAAAAGCCACAGAACCTGATACACGAAAACATTGCAAATGATCGGTGATTATTCTTCTCAGTGGATATTACTGCACTTAAATGTGAAAAACATTTGAAAAACATGAAACGTGAAATATCACTTTTCTATGCCGTGTTCCACACTCTTTCTTACCTGAGTCCCAAAGCCAAAAGAGCCAACTCTAAGCTCCGTGATCCGGTTGTTCTGGAGGAACACGCGCTGGGACTCATAGGGCACTCCGAGCGGGACGGCGGTGAAGTTCTGCGCCTGGCAGCTCACAGTCATGGGCGTCGGGTAGCACACGCACAGGTGCGGGCACGCCGATGCCGGACTTGGCTTGCCGAGGACCAGCCACACCACCAACCAGAGGGAGAGACCGCCTGGAAGAGAGCAGGGAGAGAGGGAGGTGAGTGGGAGCTGAAATCATCCGTTACCATACATTTAATTAGAATACTGATTCCAAACGGGTGAATATTTGCTCTTATTTTGCGTTGTGTGTTAGAATTGTATGTTCATTTTGCTATTGTTGCATTACGCACTGGTATTTTAGCCGGAATAACACAATTGATTGCGGGATGAACACTTTACAGCTTTGTAATTCTACAGTAAGTGAAGTTTACGCATCAGCACTGCACTGGCACCGACCATTACGCACAGCTTAATCACCAAAGTGTTCAGTCAATAGCAACTATTTCTTCGAGTTAATAAAAAGTTCTCATTATATCCCATTACACATCCTCCAATTTGACGACTTGAAGTCATAAATTAAGTAATTATCTGACAGAACTTCGAGATTCCTGTATTTCTTGTACAATCCATCCAATCATGTATCCATTTTCTATGTTTCATTTCATAAATCAAGTAACACAAGCGGTCTTAGATTAAAAATCTTCAAAGATCTAAGAAGTTGTTGCACCAGTAATGAAAAGCATGCATCTTTAGCTCTAAGTCTGTAGTGTCCATAGCGTATCTGAACCAAAGAAGACAGAGGGAAACTTACTTTTGCAGTTGCGCATGATGGAGCATCGTCGGCTCCGAGAAATCGAAGAGGTGTCCATCCTGAACCAAAGCCCAAAGCGAGTTAGCCTAAGAGGGTAGTAAAGCCTGCTATCTCCGCTGATGCCCTGGTTCCCGAGTCGGAGCGACTGAGAGTGTGCCGGTTGATGGCTACCAGTGTCCCATTTATACTCGAGCATCCCGTTATTGCCTACGGCAGTGGGCACCGTGGAATCTCCTACGTCACCAATCCCGGGTCATGAATGAGTGAGGGCGGAAGAAACGGAAAGGGGAGGTGCCGACCGTAGGGGATTCTCTTGGAGAGTTTGTACGCGCGTCAAGACTGGCTGGAGACGTGCGCTCAGAGTCTGTGAGAGGAGGAGACTTTCTCGACGCACATAGGAAAAAGAGGGAGGGAGGGCGAGAGAGTGAAAGTAGAAACCGTGAAGGGAGGGGGGCACGGCACGGTGCCCGGTAATGATGACTGGGTTCTGTGGAGGAACGGAGGACGGGTAGGAGAAGAGCGCACAGCTCTTTTCCTGGCTGGCTCTCTCTGAGACAGTTATGGTCTGTTTCCGGCGCGCTGCAGCCAGACAGAAAGACATAGAAAAGGACTTGGATGGTTCTGTGTTAGGAAAGGAGGATGCCCCCGAATTATGATTCAGCTTCAAGCGGCGGATTCGGTGCCAGAAGAGAGTCACTCAAAACAACCGTAATAGAGTAGTATTTGTTGTGGAGGTTAATGCTCCAGTCATGCTGTTTGCTCTTTAATTATAGCTCCTGACATAATTCTGTTGATGATGGAGATATGAAATGGTATTAACTGGCTAAACAAGGCAAGCGTGGTCAGATAGAAGTGTGAGCTTTATTTTGACTATTTAAGGATATTTGGATCACTTTACACAAAATCTGTACAGGTGACATGGACTTTACATTATATGACATTTTTTTAGCTGATGCTTTTATCCCAAGCGACTTGTGTAATGTAATTCCTCTTTCTATGTTATTTCTCTGTTTTATTGCACTACTTTAAATATTGATAATTAGGTTCCTAAATGGGGGAAACGAGCTGGTAATGAAGCCAGAAAGCGGAATGGCTGCAATACACAGCAGATGCCTTCGTATGCATGCCACTTCAAGCCTGTTTGCTGTGTGTCTGTGCCTCAAGCTGTCACTGCTTGTGTCTTACCACCAGCTAGCTGTAAGTTAGCAAGAGAGCATGAATAGTGGTAAAACGAAACTGTCATTGATCAAATTAATGTTGTTTGAAGGTGTTGCTTACTGCTTTAATAGACTTGAACATTGTAATGATGCTGTAATGTTATTCACCTATGAAGCTTTTACGTGTTGACTCTGAGAGATGGTAGTATAGGAGGAGAGGCCAGTAGTCAGTATTGCTTGACATTAAAAGCAAAAAACACTTTCTTTGCCATTTTGTGCACCCAGAGATTAAAGCCTAGCAATGCAAAGGTTCAACATACCACAGGAACTACAGCGACAATATACTGAACAGGATGGAAACATATAGAATAAGCTCTGAGACTAAAAGACTAATTTGCTCAGGAGTCTAAATGGCACTGTTTTTTATTTTGTACTTGTTTGCTCTCTTGTTTCCCTTTGCTTAAGGTGTATGACTCAATTTTGCTTTAACTGATCATTGGTTGCTGGAGCTTATAGGCTCTCTCTCTGTAAAGTCCTTGCTTGCATAAAGAACTATAGAATGGGCTATAAAAAGCTGAACCTATGAACTCTACTAGCAGTTTCTAAAAAGCGTTTTGTCTGCGTAAGACTATACAAACAGCACCTGAGAGCTAATATTGTTCTTAGTAACCAGTGTGATGTTCCAAGTGCAATCCACCTTAAGTCAGAGTCGACCTTGGAGAAAAATTGCGGCTGTTTTTTTTGTATGTCTTGAAAATAAATGTGGATTGCTGCTCAGACCAAGAGCCATGAGGAGGAAGACAACAGAAGCTCACCCATTCATAGTAACACACAGGTGGCACAACAGATGAGTGTATGAGGGAAGAAATTGTCACACATACGGGTGTATGCATGGCGCACGCATACACATACCTCAACAGGGATACATTACAGTACAGACACACACATGCACACACACAGTGCGTGTATACAAGCTTCATTCTGCACAAAGCCAACTAAGCCACAACCAATGAGAAACAAATGAGTAATTGAGGGGATCCATCACACAGAGTGTTGTTGTTCACTCACACCTCTTGCTTTGTCCTTATCTGGACTTGTGGACAATCTTTAGTGCCTACTGGCCATCCGGGACCAACACCTCACAGGCCTCCCCTTCACACACACCCACACTACCAGCTGTGCAAGTGTGTGTCTGTAAATGTGTATTTGCATGCCTGCCTGCTGAGGCACAATTCTCTCTAAATGCCACCACGGAGTGTCAGTCAACCCGTGTTGTGTCAGTCACCCACACAGCAGGTTTGCGGTACTGTGTAGGCACTTTCTCCTCAATGAGTGTGATGATAGCTACGTCGTGCTTGTGTAATCCCCACACAGAAACACACTGAGGCTTCCCCGGCCCGCACCCACTGCGGCACATCTGTCAGACCGTCTCTCTGTCCATCTGCACGTGTCTTTATCTGTCTGCGTCCTGCTGCGTGTCGCTGTGTCCACTCTGTGCTCGGCTTTGATCCACTGTTAGTTGCCAACTGAGGGGTGCGTCACTGCACCGACCAGCACGACATGTTGTTATCTTGCTCTCTGTGGTGCGAGACACCTTGAAATAAACTGATTTCCCTTTCAATCAGCTCATCCAAATTTGCCTCCTGGATTCATTGCTACAGTTGTGGCTGCGCAATTCCGTCCTGCGTGACGTCAATACCATCACACTGAGTGGATGTTATAAGGCTGCTGGCATACTCTAGTAGAGGTGTGTCTGTTGTCAAGGTAACAACACACATTGTCTGGCCTGTGATGAAGATATATGAAATAGAGGTACTATCTTCCTGTTATTGAACCAAAGTCCTCTTTTGCACAGTTCACACTGGCTTAAAAACAGTTCATTTGCTTCTCTGTTTTAACATCCTTGAGTGTTATTGATTTAATAAGGACACATCTTAAGGGAGCATGGTTTTCCTCAGTCCATCTCATTAATGAGCTCAAAAGCCTGTGTTTGCATGCACAACTTGTACTCTCCACACTGATGAGGAGGTGCAAGGAAGAGAGGATGATGAGCACATGCACCTTCTGATGCTTACTACAGACAGCATGATGTGGATGAAGTAAAAGACGGCGACACGGATACTTGAAGACGCAGACAGACACACTGAGAAACAAACAGTACAAGACAGAGAAAAGTCACGCACATAAACACTGAGACAAAGAGAACCGGGACATGTACTTGTGGAAGGTGACTCAACATGTGTAATGATTTTGTAGGAAATTCTCTAAGACATTGCGTGCTGGCACGGTCCGTCTACCCCTCACACACGCATTCACAGAGGCAGCAGCATCTTTCAGCGTCTGTCCAATTGTCACTGACAAAGACGCCTGTGCTATCCTTCAGCATCTTGCTCACCTCCCCTCTCCGACATTGCTTTTCTCTTTGTCTTCCAATGTTCCCTCCCTTTTTTTGCCAGGCTGTGGCGTCACCACTTCCGCTTAACCATATACTGCTGCTTTCGCTCCACACACTGGCACACAGTCAGCAGCACAATGGCTACTGGAGTGACATGTAATTAGCTTCTTCTTCTTCTTCTTATAAGGCAACAAGTTATTGAGTTCCTAAAATGCTAGACAGCCAGTTCAGGAGGACGTCATCACCTCTGTGCTATTATTTTCAGCATTTTTTCACTTGTACACTAAAGTAGTATCCACTTTATAAGTGTTTAATAGTGATTTCTCATCATTCTAGAGGAGAAAATGTATTGACACAAGTTAATTGAAATATATTAAAATGTTTCCTTCAAATTTCCTTCATTTTAAGGAAAATTCATTGCACAGGGCTGCAGGGGGGCTCTGGAGTATGAATGATCTCTGGACCCTGAATGACACCCCCGTTCTGCTCACTTTTTGAGCATCATATATGTACTCTGTTGTCTTTAAAGGGGCACTCCACCAATTTTACACAGGCAGCTTAGTTTACTCAGTATAAGGAGTAATAGTGTGTGAAAGCAGTTGTATTTTCTGTGGCTCTGTAGGAAGCTTTGTAAGGTAACTATGACCATATTATCAGCGGTTAATTAGAAAGTAGACTACTCATGGCAGCTTCATTATATTCTGCATTACAGTCTGTATTTATATATGCATTTATTTACCTTCACCAGATTCCATGTGATTTAACACATAAAAATACGTATTTTTGTTTAGAAATATGCACCATGTAACCATATTTCAACTGAAATAATAACAGTATTCGAATTTTAAAACATGGCACCTCTACAAAACAAGGTCTCAAGATTCAGTTAAAAGTAAATTGCAGGAGCCACCTTAAAGGTTTCTTGTAAACAAGCAACAGTTATGTTTAGATTCGTTTTTTCTCATGAGAATATATTGTGTGTATCTTTCAGTGTGAAGTTCAAATCATTCCTCGTAAAAAACATTTGGTAAGATTCTTTAGAAGTTGTGCATTGTTAATTGCTTGTAGTCCACCGACTGCCACTATTTTCCACCAGAATCCAATGAAAGTGATGGCAGAAATATGTGTAATACAAAAATGCAAACAAAATGGGAACCCACTTATAAAAACATTGCACCACAGTGCTACTAATGGCCAAAAGCTCCAGTCTATATTGTGATTTAATGGGCTAAACTGGCACACTTTGAACCTGGACTCTATGGGCCCCTTGACGATATGGCGCCCTGGGGCAGTTCCCAATTTAGCCTTGCTGTGTCTAACAGGTGCATTATTTCACTAACTGAAGTTAAGATGTTTTTATATGTAACGTGGACAGTTTTATAACCAAAGTAATGGCTATACATGCCCAGAAGTCAACCTCGTAATGCTGCTCTCAGTCTCAGTCTCCGTAGATGGTCCTAAGGATAATATCCTTTGGACTGGGAGACATACAGTCTGCAAAGAGACTTCATATAATTCAAATTGCTTCTTTAAAGGCTGTTGAACAACAGAGTGGTTGAACTCACTCTGCTTTCTATGGTCAATGCAACTTCCTCTCCTCCTCTTTCATCACCAGCAGAACAATTGTGTAACGCTCAGCCATATGTGTTTGCATGTGTTCAGATCAATATTGTCCACTCTCCCTCCTCCTCCTCCATCCTCCCTCCCTCACACACTCACTGAATTTCTCTTCCTAGCTCATCTGCTCAGTGTCCTCTCACTGCTCTCACAAATGACCAAAAACACGAGAGCATTTCCTCTGACTCTCACTCTCTCTCTCTCTATTGATATCTCTATCTGTCGTTTGCTTTATAAGGTGTATAATTTACAATTAAATTTGATCTTAAAACATGGGAAAATAAAGAAATATCTGTGCACATCTACATACAGACAGGTGCATATGCAGAATAACTGATGCTAAATTATCATAAAAAATACTCACAATGTCAGCACTGGCAGATTTAGTAAATAGCCATGTTTCTGTGTAACAACCCTGATCAGGCATTTAATCGAACGAGTGACGAGCCCATATACACTTCATGGGCTAGTAGGAAAGCCTCCCAGCATGCACTGCTGCTTGACTTATATTCAAGTCTTGATTTGCTTGTTTATCTACACTGATGTTGCTGTCACTGTGTTCTACATTGTTTTTATTGTTTCCACACTGACATTACTGTTAAACTGTTACAAGTGAATGTGGTTACACAGTCAGTGATGACGTGTGCACGGCAGGTGATGTTTGACGTGAGTGCATAGATGGGTCTGTTGCAGTGCTCATAGTTTGCTTGTTGTTGCGTAGACATAGCAACATTGTCACATTGTCATATCTGTATTATCCCTCCCTGTATCTCTGCACTGTCGTTGTCATTGTCACTGTCCATTAGAGGCAAATACTAAAAAAAAAAAAACATGATATTCAAGGTCTTATCTGCTCCTTTGGTGAGTTTTTCCTACCTTCACCTACATGCTATGAAGCAATGCTTCTATGAGCCCCAGCTGAACATGTATCTTGAACACATATGAGAATGCATGTGCTTGCACATTAACACAAAGACAGGCGACAGTTGCAGCAGTAATAAGCAAAGTAATTCAGCAATGTCAATGAAGGAAAGGAAGAAGAGTAAAATAATAGCAAATATCAATAAAAACAATACACAATTTAAAATGTTTTAAAAACCAAATATAATATTGGTATTGAATGCCACACGACCAATTACATTTGTAATTTGCAAACCCATACCCATCTAACAATGTGTCATATATTTAAGCCATATCCCAACACAAGGCTAGCATTGTTTTTTGTTCAGTTCAGGCCAACAGCTTCTAAGAACAAAAGTGCTGCAATAGGCCAACAGATTACAGGTTACACAGAAATCAGAGCAGTTGCTCCTTCAGCCATGGAGCTGAAAAACTTTTGTGGCCTCAGAGAGGAAATGTGAGAAATGTATTCACAACATTATCTTGGAACATTTCCCACAGGGAGAAATTATTTTCACAGCAGAGGATATAATGTTTTTTTTATCATACAGTGACCACATACGCAGTCTGCACTTCACTCAGCAGCCTCCCTGTTTTAAACTGTGCTTCATCTGCAGGGCGACAGTGATCACTTATCCTGTGTTTGATCTAAATTTTGCTTAGAGGACAGATCCAGTAAACAGCCAGGTCATATTCTCTGTGCTGAATCATTTAGTTATTTGTTCTTTCTTCTGATCTGTAGCAGTGTTTGTCTTGCTCCACCATCCTCTCTGCCTCCATCTGTCTCTGTTGTCAGTCTGATTTCGTTCTCTGAAGTTTTATTGGCATGACTGCAGAAGTGCCAAAGCTCACTGTAAAGGCATCAACTTAAGTTCACAGGTTTATTCTTTTTCCCAAGTTCTTTTCTCACATTTCCCACACTTACTTGCTTCACGTCATCATCCCCTCCAAATGTTGTCTGAGCTTGTTGTATGTGCGTCTGTGTCTACGTCTGTGTGTGTATTTTCTCTTTAACGCTTCCCCCAGGTGTAAGGTCTTGCTTTTGTGGTTTTGAAAATGTTCCCTCTCCTACTTCAAAGTGTTCTATCTTTTCCCTCTGACTCTTTCAAATACTTTTCATTTAGCCAACCTTTTAACATGACTGTTCTGTAATAATATTTGCCTAATCAATTATGCACCTCATCAAGAACCAAAGTGCACAGATGGCAACATTACACTGAGGAGGAAACTAAATGATCCTGGTTTAATATCTGCCTCCAACAGCCACCTTGAGTGTGAATGAATAAATTAATACATGAGTGCATTAATGGAGCCATAAAAAGAACATAATGACAAAACAAAGGTAAGCAGTACCAACTGCACAAGAGTATATATGAATATCAGATCTAACAGGCCTGTGAAGGTGAGAAAAACCCATGAGAGAAAACCTGTGAAAAAAGAGCATGGGATCACCACCAGCACAATGGCTGCCTGGATAATGCCTGGACAGTGACAAGCGAATAGTCAGACAATCCACAAAGAAAAGACAGGAAAGACCAACAGCCAGCCACACACACAAACAACACAACAACCTCAATTCAGCGATGAGGAACAGGTAGTGTGTATGGAGCCGCATGCAGACAGACGTCAGCGATGTGACACACTGTGGCGAAGAAGAATCCTTCAACTCCTTTTTTACAATATTAAAGAGTTTAAATACTTTCATATTTCGTGTGTGAGTTTAAAAAAAGAGTTGAATCGAGTGTTTTCTGTAAGGTTTGAAAGGTGCTGAGTGATGCATCTACGTTTTTTTGATATCCAGATATCAGGAAAATGTTGATAACCTCCATTTTCTTCTGGAGGTACAGTCAGGATGGCTCTGTGATTTATACTTTTGACAGTCTGGCTTTGAATGATTTGGCTGAGATGTACTAAAGGCACACCGCAAAGGGACACCATTTTTAACTTTGACAAAAACACTTTAAAAAATACGATACACAGGAACACTGAACCACAACTCCAGTGAACTCAACAGCAGTGCTGGGCAAGTTAGCTGAAAACTGTAATCAGTTACTCATGAGTAACAGATTACCCAGCAGCAGCAAAAACAGTTACTTATATTGCTCCTTACTTTTATGTCATTAGTCAGCCCAGTTCTGTTAAAGTGGCTTAAAACAGCTTTAAGTCTTACACAGAGAGAGAGAGAGGGAGAGAGAGAGAGAGAGAGAGAGTCTGTAGTCAACACGTGCAGAAAAACAGAAAACAAAACATTTTGGTTTAAGCAACCGGTGGAAGTGAAAACTTCTGAAAATTGAAGTCAAGTCCAAATATTGCAAGTTTTCACACTTGGCTGAGGTCAGAAAGTTGCTGCATCGATGAAAGAAAAAGCGACAGAGTGCAATGGAAGCAGACTCATGACGTACATCAGGCGTGTCATTTCAACATCCCCTGAAGCTTCTGCTCCACCGGAGAAATGGAAAATAGATGCAGATGAAAACATCAGATCTGTGTGAAACGATGAGGAGACTGTAACCTTCCTCCAATTAATACATGGAACAAACAGAAATGTCATATTTCCACCAGATCCATCACAGATGTTGAGAACCGCTGTACTAGATGATGCAACCCCTCTGTTTTGGCATGTTACTCCACCTACAGTAAGCGTGCAGGTAGAAGAGCCACCTCCAAATGTGACAGCTGCCAAAAACTGCAGAGACAGAGCAGCAACGTGAAAGTACTTGACAGAACTGTCATCTGAAAACTCAACACCGTCCTTGTACATTATCCAGGCTGCCAAATATAGACACCATCATATTCAAGCTGTGAGACAGCATAAGATGTAATCTGCACACACTGCACAGGAAGTGGGAAAGACTGGGATCAGTAAGGTCCTGGGCGGTAATTTTGTGCCCCAGGGACCTCTCACAGGTGTGTGTGAAGTGTTGTCTGATCGCATCTAAAGGCATAATTTCAAGCAGCCACACTGAAAGGCGGGATGAACAGCCAGCGGTAACAGAGACCGAGAGTGAGAAATGCCAATCGTTCAAAATGGGAAACAGCATAAACATGTGTATGTATGTATTACATACACATTCTTCTAGAAGGCCATCATGGTGTTGCACTTGTTATACACACCAAAATTAACTTTAACTCAAGCACGTGTGCTCAGTTTTGAAGGTTTCTCTTCAGCATCTGGCCCACGTGAAGGTGGAAATATAAGACTGTAGACACACATGCACACACATGCACTCCTCTTATCCTCTTTTTCTGGTTATTGTGGATACTGCCCATTATCTACTTCACTCAGGATTCAGACACTTTCATTTGGATCTGTGTCAACCACTGACACGCAGCCAGACAGAAAGCATTCAGTCCTTGTGACGCCTCAGTGGCACCACATTTACAGGCGATGGACTGGTGAATAAATACATGAACAAACAACTATTAATGGATGGATTTATTACTTTCCCACAGGCTGCTGCTTCTAAGGCCAGTCCTCCCTCCTCTCCCCTCCATATCCTCACCCCTAGCCACCCCCCCCTCCTCTCCCCTTGCATCCGTCTGTTCCCCTTTCATCTTTTATTTTTAACCCTCAGGCATGCCTCATACGTGACGCAGATGGGCACGTAATACAGACTTAGTAAAGAGGGAAAGGCCTGGGCTACAGGCAGACAGAGACTGATATGAAAGAGGAAAACAGGCAGACTCAAGGGGTCTTGTTTGGGAGACAAGGAGGGAGAAAGAGTGAGATAAAGGCCTGGGGCGAGGATAGGTGGTGAGACAGAAAGAGAGAGAGAGAGAGAGAGAGAGAGAGAGACAGAGAGAGAGAGAGGCAGAGATACGATTATCCTTCATTTTACACATTATGCAGTAAGAAACAGGTAGCCTTCCTAAAAGTTGTCATCTGTCACACTGTTGAAATACCTTCCGGCAACATTTTCAATCCCCCGCTGTGGAGTAAACCATGTCAAAAAACTAAAAACATAACCTGCGTTGTATTATTCCCACTTCTTCCCTCTCCTTCTCTACCCCATCTATCTTCCTGAAAGCTCGAAACACCCACTCATTTGTCTGAGCAGAAAGAAGAGGAGTTACATATCAATCTTACATCACTCAACAGTCAGCCCGAGACTGTTCATACAGGCACTGAATGAGAAGCAACACGCCGTGACGCACAGCAACTGTCAGATTGAAGTGTTTATGTACTCATGTGTGTCTGCATATGTGCGTGTGAGTGAATCAAAGTGTAAATATGTGCAAATGAATTTAGGCGTAATTTGTGTGGCTGCAGAACAGATCAAGGCAAAAAGTAGTTCCACAGAATTACACAGTGCAAAGATTCATTTTCTCTCCACATGGTCCGACGCTTTCCTCTCTTCCCTCCAACTTACAATAATGAGATAACATTACTCATAATTGGACAATGAGACTAAAATGTCAGTCCACTCCTACTCAACATACGTGTGCAAGCTGTTTCCAAACTTATACATCACAATCCCTGCACATAACAATGGCAGCATCCAAATCACTGCCAATTGTAATGATTAATGAAGCTTCATGTAGGACTATATTATTCAAATATCACAGTAAAATTAGGACGGATGACACATTCGATTGCTGGCAAAAAAAAATCTGTGACTTTGGTAGCATAAAACATTTCAGAGAATCATCTGCTTGTTGATTCTATTTTATCTGCCTGTAACTCTGACTAAACTCATTAAGCTTCCTGGGAAACAGTTGCAGTGCAGTAAATATGGAGGACCAAACATGACTAATAACAAAAAACATAAATACACATGGTCAAATACACTGACAAATAAATGGAAATAAAGAAATGAATAAATGCATTTTAAAAAAAATGCAATTAAAACAGTACAATTAGTAAGTAGAATGGGCCAATAAATTGACATTTGCAGAATGTATTTTTCTTTAGCATTCGATTTTCTTGATGGAATTGGCTTGATCCGTTGCATAGGTTTTATTAGGGGGACTTAGGGTTAGGGTGCATTCCATGAAGTAAATCTTGCTGTATTTGAATGGGCCAATCCTAAATTGCAAATTGCACTTAATTACACATAATCAACTGTAAATAAAAATACAGATTAAGTTATGGTTTCCCACAGAAAAAGAGATGGATAGTGGGGGGGGCAGCACTTGTTGCAACTTCTAAGGTTTATTGCTGTGAGCACAGGTGATGAATAAAGGCATCTCAAATTACTATAACAACATTTACATCCACTCAGAGCTTTACTCATGTACATGCTGTTATAGTGGTTATCATAGAAGTCCCAGCCCTTAGGCCTGGTTATACCTGTGTACATCGCTGAACAAAAGTTGTTTTGATGATTCAATTCAATTCAATTCAATATTCCTTTATTTGTCCCGCGAGGGTTAGGGGTTAGGGGGTGGGAGTCATTGGGGGTTGGAGTCATTGTCTGTCATGGAGGACAGCTTGGCATTCAATTCCACTTGATGATGGCCTCATTCATTCAATTTTTCCCTTTTTATTCTTTCATTCACTTATGTTTAGATTAATTTTTTAATTGAAGAGTCAGGTTGGGGCTTCCATAAAGCAGCTCTCAGGGTACTCACATGGGCTGTTGCTCTTACCTTCTCATTAAATTCCAAAGAAACTGCAGGCTTCCATTGTAAAGGAGCCGTATACTCTCTCTTCTCCAGAGACTGAAAATCAAAGTGTTATGGTTACATTAAATCCATTTCTTCAACCCACTGAGGCTAGTGCTTGAATGATCTCACCACCCAGGGACAGGGAGCATGAACTGACAAAGACAGTGTGAGAACATGCTTCATTATCTCCAGCAGCTTTCGATAAATATGAGCTTTAATCGGTGGTGGTGGATGACCTCCTGTCTGAGCATCCCATCAGGTCATTAGAGCTGCTGAATCACCAGGTGGAGAGAGAAGTGTAATGCTGGAATTGGAAATGAGAAGGTGGAGACTGAGCGGATATTAATGTGTATGAGACCGTGTGTGTGTGTGTGTGTGTGTGTGTGTGTGTGTGTGTGTGTGTGTGTGTGTTTCAACCCTCTCTCTCTCTCTTTCTCTCTCTTGCTCTCTACCATTGTTTATCAGTATTGTACCTCGAGGAGTCATTAAGCTCTTATAAGCTATCCCATAATGCTCTCCTGCTGAAACAGTCCCAATTCACAGAATGACATCAGCAGCAGGGCTTGAAATAAGTGTAGCCACATGTGTGCTTGTATGTGTGTGTGAGTGTGCCGGCTTGTGCTCGGGTATACTCATATGAGCATCCATATGTGTGTGTGTGTGTTTGTGTTAACTTGTGCGTACTTGCATGTGTGTGCGTGTGTGTCAGTCTGACGTCAATACTCCTCCAATCCATATTTAACTACATAGTGAGGAAGGCTCACAGCACCTTGTAGGTGTCTTATCTCAGCATATTTATAGATTGAACTAAACTGGGTGCTGGTGTGACAGGTGAAGTGTGCCTTTCCCTCTCAAGTTTGAAGGGAGGAAGAGGGCCAGGCTGCACTGAGAGATTTTATTTCTGGAGGGGGACTGCATGGGAACGTGTTCTGCAAGAATCAAGTTTTTTTTTTTTGGTTTTTCAGAAGCATTTCAGAAAGGAGGGATGAAAAATAAGGAGGAATGTGCTGAAATGGGTGCATCATCGCATATCAAAATAAACCTCGAAAACCTTTTGTCCCAGTTACGAGAACAACTAAGTAGCTTGGATTTTGCTTTCAAGTGGCGAAAAAATGATGTGACATCATGAAGAGCTATCGAGAGGAGCCGCTATAATGGGACTTAACAGCAAAAAAAAAAGTGAAATGTCTAAAACACAAATAGGAAACATCAGATGAAAGCAGTGAGGCTATAAGTCATGTTTCCATTGGCGTCATAATGTTCACTTTTTCTCAGCTGGAAGACCTCTTCCTATTCCTCTTTTGCTATTTCTGTTGCTCTCTCCACCTACATGTTAGTGTGGTGATGACTGCCTGCCACAGCTGTATCCACTGTATCAGGGAAGTCTCCTTGTATTGTGCAATATTCATTCATGTAATAACAGAGAATTTCAATGCGTTCTCATAATTGAATGGCTCGAGGCTGCCAATCAATTAGCCACCCGAGGAGAGCACCAAAGGAGGTGGAGCCACATTTCAATCTTCATGTCCCTCATCCTGGAAGGAAGGATTCATTTAATAACACTGTGATGAAATTGTATATATCACATATTTTCAGTCAGGCATGGCTATTTACTTTAAATTCTGCTCAGCCACCAGTGCTGTGCAGAAGAAGCCAGCGAGAATGAAGCAAAGCTGTGTCAAATTCAGAGGCTTTTTTGTCTTTTGAACAAGGACAAAACAGTGCACCTCAGGTGAATCCTTCAAACACTGACCCAGAATCAAAGTGAATGGATGTAAAATGCAAAACCTATTAATTATTAACAGGAGCCTACGAGGCATGAATTCAAGTTTCAGTTTGCTGTTGGAGGTGCAGGCAACAGAATTTGAGTGGATGTTTTTTACCGCAATGCTCTTTTGGAGTTGTAGTCAACTAACCTCCTACAGGTTTTATGTATACCTTTGACTTTCCAATCCGTGAGACTGATTCTTATTTTTCATTTCTTTAACACAGGTGCTGTATTTTATACTGATGATTCAGGCAGGGAAGCTTCGTGTTCATCCAAGTCTCACAAGTGCTCCAACACTGTCTAAAATATCACAGGTTTCCTTCCAGAAACCTGGACACTCGAAATACCTTCCCACATTGATACTCTGTTAGAGTAACAAACAGTTGGCTAATGCTGTCCAGCTCGCCATCAAAATGTTAAAGAGTTCCTTGAAAGAAGAAGTGGTGGTAACCAGGAATTTAGTGAGTTAGTACAAGTGGTACAATGCAGTTGCACAAAGGTGCTTCCTGCATTAGCATGTGATATTTGGGACACTGTGTGTGAACGTTAACACACATTTGGAATAAGCACGTCATTGTGTTACATTAGATGTTTTTTTTTTTTTTTGGAGTGAGTACGCCTTTTGTTGCATTTGAATAGAAAGTGTATGGATTGGTCAGCAGTTGGTATGGGGGATAAAAAAAAGCAAATGAAAGGACGTAGTGAATCATATTCATGCACTTTCATTTATGGGCTAACAATGAATGACTGATAATCTAATGCAGTTTATAGAAACTTGCCTCATTGTATTTCCATCATTTGAAGCACTTGCAGCAAATTAAAAACCCTGTTCTATAACAGTCTAATCATCGCTGACGTCACACCCCAGATAAACCACACCATACATGAATGATGTAGTTTGATGTTTTTGAATATTTGATATGCCACAGAGGAAGTACGTACTACATAATTGATCATACTTTATTAAAAGAAGGTCCATTTTGCTGCTGACGTTTGCAGACCACACCGGCATCAGTGTTCTCTTTGAGAAAGATAAATAATGTATGAAATCGGTCCATCATAGAAAGCTTCAAAGCAATAATGTGCTGTTTTTGACAGAGTGCTCTGGTAGAGGAGTTGGAGTGCTTTCTTCTTTCACACATTAACAATGGTGGTCCAGATTGTTTTCCATCAGTAAAAATCAAATCTGTCTCTGCAGCAAGCATTATGTTGAGTTGATCACACTGTGAGTGGACTGGGGATAGAAACTGCAAATTACCCCAAAATGTCCTCGAACAATAACAAATCCAGTCAGTTCCTCAAGTAAGTCGATAAAAGCACATTTATGTCTCAGAGACGAAGATGACAGATGTCCAGTAAAAAAGTTTTCCAGTCGACAATGACAGAAACCCTAACTGCTCATTTGGGCATGGACAGATTACTACACCCAAAGACTTAAACTGCTGGGGCAGTCGTGTCTCAGCTGCTAACAGGAAGAGACTTAACAGAGTCCACTCAAAAAAGCTGGAGGATGTTTAATCTTCACAGTGCAGAAAGACGCACCTGCAGAGCTTCTAGAAGGATGGTTTCACATTCATCTGCTGAAAGTTGAAGCTGTCTGTGCTCAGACACACCCAAAGTGTTCCTTCTGGCTACGCTGCTGGTGTACGTATGAACATGATTTGTTACATCACAACTGATTTGGAGCCAATCGCTGTTAAATATACAACACACACACAAGTGTGATGTGGAAACTTGAATTGACTGTTTTGTGTTTAGTAGTGAAAGTTATGAGTTTGGCATGTTCATAGGTTCTGAGCTTTTCAGTGAAGGAGAAGAAGTTGACATTTTGACATTTCTTAATGAGGTAATTGACTATTATTGCAGCAGACTGTTTTTATGTCTTAAAATCATGTCTCTGAGGGGATCTTCAGTATTGAGTCTCTTCATCTGATCTCATTTTCAGTTTCATTTAATTTGCGTTAATTTTACCCTTCATAATTCAGATCTTTTCAATACTTTAACTTTGTTTTTGACATTTTATCTCCTTTTGAGTGTATGTGGTCAAACTCTTGCCCATTTAGTATTTTCACATCCATCAGATGGATCCATCACCAAAAAGGTCTGCAGAGGTGACGGGAGCTACAGAGTTGGGTGTTAATTCTGCGTGGGTTTGTCACTACGGGCAACTATTGTAATATAAACAAAAAAACTACTGACTGTAGCAGCTTTAAGTTCAGGATCTATTTTTAACCAATAGCACAAAGGTAAACATGCAAGGTAACATAAAAAATAATATTGTAAATGACCACTAGCTAAGTAGCAGGGGGGACCTTTATGTGTTTCATAATCCGTTCAGGCATTTGGAACATAAGTGTTCGACGCATGTCTGTGAAATAAGACGTCATTTCAAGTGAAACCGGATGTGAGATATTTTATTGGGGTTTAGGCTTGATGTGGCTGCAGGATCTGTGCACAGAGCTTTCACCAGCACGTCTCCTGTCGTGGTTTCTTCTGTCTCAGTTCCCCCACCACACAAACACACAAATCCACACTGGTACCTGGGTCAGTCAGCCTCTAGTGGGCTGAATGAGGGCTGACGCTGGTGTGATGTGGAAGAGAAGTTTGAGGGGGAGAGAGGGAGGGAGGGGAGGAGGGAGAGGTAAGTGGCGAGAAGGGAGCTGACAAACAGAGATGGTGCGAGAGGGAGAACAAAAATGGTTTATTATCAGCTAAAGTCTCAATGGTCTGTGTAATTATCTCCTCCTTCCCTTTGAATAACTTTTCATTGGTTGCTGGATTACGATGTTCCAGCAGCTAAAAATAACAACCTACTGTATTCCCTCCATCTTGCACTCAAACTGCCAAGTGACTTTGGGACAGAAGTGAAATATTACACCCTCTCCCTCCTCCTCTCCTTCTTCGCCCTCCCGCCTCCGCCTCCCCCTCCATGTCTGTGCCCACCCTCCGCTTCCTCTCCTCCAATCCCTCTCTTCCTCGCTCTCGCTGGGTTTCACTTGGAGGACATGGTGTAGCAGCCGTGTGGGTGCCACTGCATGTCGCGGATGCGCCTAATGGACTGCATCTGGGGGCAGCGGGCGCCAAACTCATTGAAATGCCTGAAATCACCCTTCTCCAGCAGGTACTGGCTGCCACGGTAGCCGGGGAACTGGTAACCCACCCAACTGTGGAGAGATGAGAGGGTGAACAGAGGGGAGGGTAGAGAAATTACATTTTCAAAGCAGGGATAGAGAGCAAAGTTGCACGAGTGATGATGAGGAACCACGACTGAACAGAGAAAATTCAAAATATATTCAAGGATAGAAAACAAAAGGTTGAAAGATGAGTAACAGACAATTAAAATGCTAGAAACACAGATGTGGACAAATGAGCGAGGATAAACATCTGACATATTAAGACACTGATCTATTTGTCATGCTGTCAGGTGCCAAACCACAGGGCAATCTGCCTCCCAGCTGCTTGTTTCAGACTGCAGGGGACAGAACAAATGAAGTAATCACAGCATTTGGGAAACAGTGTCTGCAGCTGTGACACAGGCAGAGATTCTGAGCTGCTGACGTCCAACTGTCTCACGTCTTTCTGAACTAAGTTAAGTGGCTTTTGGCTTAATTTAGCATGCAGGCATGAAAGTGCTATTGATCCTCTCATTGAAGCCTCAGCAAGAGAGCTAATAAGTGTATTTCCCATAAGTATTCTTTTAGAAAAGACCGGAAAAGGCTCGTAACATGTTGACTCAAAACTCACGTTCCACAGCTGACCATGATGCTGCCCACTCTGTCGGTGAAACCGTAGGAAAACAGGCTGGGGACATCATCGTCCATGATCTCCATCTTACGACCCTTGAACTCTCCGACCTCGTACAGGCAGATCTTGTGCTTTTCGGGGTCCTACAGCAGGGAAATAACATTAGGGGTAAGCCGTTGAAATGACGCAAGATGGAAGATGAAGGAAAGTAGAGCAAACTGTGCGGTTTACCATGCGGACAGGCCTGAAGGACAGCAGGTAGTCGTTCTTCTGGCAGTTGCTCCAAGAGTCCCAGCGGGGATACTCGCCCTTCTCCAGGATGAACATCTCACCACAGAAGTTCATCTGCTCAAAGCCCACGAAGCTGGGGGGGGTCACAGGGAGGAGAGGGGAGGACGGCCATGAGCTAAGTGTGTCTTTTAAAGGGGCAATTCACTGACTTTACACATGAAGATCAGTTTAGTCACCATGAAGGGTTATATTCAACCTCTGAAAACCGTTGTATGAGCTTTCCAAAGTTTAGAAAAAACAACCCATATGACATCATCAGGGTAAGTCAGCATATCTCTGCCTGCCACTTTTTTAACGTGTCTCTTGTGAGTCCCCCAACTCTATGGAAGCGCAATACAAAATCACTACATGTCCCCTTTAAAACTTTCTCCTCATCTCCTTCTTTCTTCAATTCTTAGCGCTCCACATCTTTTACGTGATCACTGCATTACTTTCACTGCTGTTTGTTGCAATATCCTGTTTTTAGTTCAGGCACTGGAGTGTAGGTACTCTCTGCAAATCACTCGGGATAAAAGCATCAGCCAAGTACCTAAAATGTGAAGTGTGAACTGTCACATAATGGGAAGGTACAGTTGCGATATCATCTGCTCTGTGCTCAGTACTGTGGGTGCTGGGTAAATTATGTGTGCTTCAATGAGTGAGTTGAGTGCATGCGTGCAGCTGTACAGGCACAGGCTACTTACGGTCCACAGTCGACGCGCAGGGAGCGCACCCTGTCCATTCCCATGTCACACACATTCATACACTCGCCGTTGATCTCAATACAGCGGCCCTGGAAGTTCTCCTGGTCATACACACACATCTGGATAGCGGGGGTAAAGTAAAGAGAAAGAGAATGGGCGTGAGAAAGGAGGTCACAGAGGTGGTTTCAAAGACCAACATCCGAGGAGAGTTGAAATAAGATGGGGCAGACTGTGGTAGAAAAAGTGACCCAACAAGAAAGAGCCAGAGTAAAATGGAGTCATTGTGTTGTCATGACAGCTTTCTCCTCAGTGACTTAACACACACAAGCCTCACACGGTGTTTCTCTGCCAGCTGGAGTCGAACCAGCAGGTCGTGATCAGCCCAGAAGGTAAACTGTTAGTGAGGCCAGCTGCTTCACACAGTGTGGAAAAGACTGCACGGTATGTTTGTGATGTTGATCATCTGGTGTACATGTGGGGTGTAGTGTATGTGTGTGTGTGTGTGTGTGTGTGTGTGTGTACTGTACCTTGTAAGACATCATGCCCATCTCAGACATCTTGTTCTGAGCCGCCTTCCCATCAGTCTGGGAAGCAGACTTGGATTTCTCTCCAGACATGATGACTGAGAAGAGAAGATGCTTCGAATCACTTTTTAATCCCTGTCTTTTACGATCACATTAAGGGTGTGTATGAAAGTTACTGTGGTGTTGCACATGTTTAAAAAGCAAAACCCTCTCCAGTAATGTCAATTTTATCTTTGCCAGGAAGCAAATTCTGGCACTCTCCAACCAATTTAATTGGACTTTTTTTTATTGAACTAATAATATCTGCATAGCTACCAAATTATACAATAAAAGCTGAATTAGCCAAAAAGATGGCAAACATAATAACATGATGCATCCTGTTGGCAAGATATTCCAGTGAAGGTGCCACATTTTATCTGATAAGTTGACATTTTTACACATTTTACTACCCTGTAGTCCTGCTCTCTGTTAAAATACAGAGTAAGACATGGTGGTTGCTAGAGGATAGTGACAAACGTGAGATCACTAAGCACCCTCTCCCAATCTCCTGGCAGAATGAAAGATTTACATTTTCTGCGTTTTATCCTTCCTCCTGTAAAAAAAACAAAACTCCCCCTTTCCTAACCCCCACCCACACACGCCTGATCATTTCTCTACAGTCCTTATCAAAGCTCACAGCAGTTCAGACTAAGCCACACAAATCGCTACCTTGTCACTTGTTTTGCTGTAAACTGACATTTATAGTAGAAACCCACAAACCTTTTCAATCAAAAACCATCAAAATAACCAAAATGAAGTCAGTCCTACTTACAGGCATTCAGTCTTTGCAAATGAACAAAACAAACGTAAGAGATTTTTTAAATAAAACTTTGGATAAGCTGAAACTTTTTTCAGGTTCACGCCCTAAATTAAAGGAGAGCCCGTGCAGTTTAAGCTGCGTCTGTGGAGACAGCTTGAGCAGATTCTAGCATTATATTTAGCGTAATTCATGCTCAAAATAAACTGTTTATTCTGAATGTGACAGACTCAAACAGGCTGCGGTGCATTTACTGACAGCTGTCAGATTTGCTTAAAGGAAATTCACATTTCACCGGCAGTGTTTGACAGATCGTAAGCTCCAGCTGTGATACAATGTTCTTATTATTAGGTATTACATCAGGTTATTCCTGCTCTCTACCTGCCGTCTTTCTTTTCTTTTCTCGTTCTGTAAGACGTCCACTGTCTTACCTGTGGCAGTGTGTGCGTAAAGGAGTAGACTCGGGCCTGAGACTGATGGTCAGTGTGAGAGTGCGGCAGGCCCCTCGCCGCTTTTATATGCTGGCGCCCAGAGAGTGGGGATTATAGACACAGAAACAAACTCGCTGAGCTCACAGCCCCCACAGAATAGAAATACCCCCATCATCAAAGAGAGAGAGAGAGGCAGAGAGAGAGAAAGACGGTGGGGCAGAGAGAGAGAGGCAGAGAAATATAGGTTGAAAGAGGAGAAGAATATGAGGAAGCGACCAACTGAAATCCAATGTATATTTGACTGCAGAGAACTTGATGAAAGTCAAAACAACTTTATAATGACATGATCATGACTTGAATCCATGAATTAAAGAGAGTGCAGTTCAGTTGAGAGCCTTTTTCTAAGCCAGCCAAGCTGATTAGGTTCACATCTAACAGGCTGTGAGAATTCTTTACTCCTGTTCCCTCCACTGCTGCAATCAAGAGGCGCTGGGACAAATAATAACAGGAAAAGCAATAAGCTATGAGAAGCAATAACCTGACTGCTCCACCTCTGGGTGAGCAAAGTGGTTCAGAGTGTGCACGGACAATAATCAGGATCTCTCTCCTCATCACAGACGGGGAAAACTATTAAATGAAAGACCTCTGTCTAATTCCTCACGTGGGTTCATAAAATATTGTGGTGGGTGTTAGCTGCAAGTGGAAAGTCCATGAGATGCTTCTCCCAAAGTGCACTCGAGGGAACAAGCCAACTGGACCAATGTAGCTCTGAGCGTGGCTGTGCAGGCGAGGACAGGAAGGAATCAGGGGCTGCAGCTGTTTGCAGAGGAGATCCTGAGGTGGAACTGTACTTCACTTGGAGTCAGGGGTCGGCCTCAATCATTTTGCAATTTGTATTTAAGTGAGCATCAGTGAGAGGTCACTGGAGTGATGGGGTGAACCACGCACTGATGGACGTCCTCAGTCGCTGCTGAGAGTCACGTGAAGGTAGCAAACAGGGGAAGGGAAATGGGGAGAGAGAGGGGTTTGATGTGCAACAGAGGTCACCGGCTGGAATCAAACCGGCAACAGCTTTAACCGTGAGGCTCGTGCTGCTCCCAGCATAAAGGAGCGTCCATGATAACACACACTGATGACATAAAACATTCACTTTATGTGAGTGGGCAATAAAATAGGCCGTGAAAAGCATGACAGACATTACATCTGGAGCTGTTTAAAACACTTCCTAACAGCAATAAGAAACAATAATGTCAGCAAAGCAATGTGTCTTATGACTTAAGAATCTGTAAGCAGCAAATCTTAAGTCCCTAGAATTTATTTATTCGTAAACTTAAGGGACTTTCCAGGCAATTCCAGGCCTCTCTGGACTCTCAAGGAAGAGTAGTTAGGAAATCACACTCAGCATATGTTATTTGCATTGCAGCACACATAAAGGTGACAATCCAGGAAAGGAGTCTTTGACGCTGTATAAATGTCCTTTGAATACAAGGAATGGGGCTGTATGTCTCTCACATTCACATCTGGCACAGCTGGAAACATGACAGGAACACAGTTTCATCATTTTACCTTGTGGTCTTATTGAAGGCACGCAGTGTTTTTAGTGCAATCTAATGCAGCAGCTCAACTGATGGGAGACGATGAAATAGAGCCAACATGCCCTGCAGACAGGTCCATTAATCGATATCTGGAGCCTGGCTGAAGCACACTTTCAAATTCAGTGAAGGTGTGCTTAATGTGAAATGAAAGGTAAACATTTCCAGAAAAGCCTGTCCTCATAAGGTTTATCCCACGTGGTTCATATGTCTGAAAAGCTGACATGCATATGTGGGCTGCAGTCAGAGGCAAATTTTTCAAAGCGGAGCATCCTGAGGATCTTTCCCACGTTAGGTTTATGCCGTTAAAGGTAGTCCTCTGAAGCATGATCACCGTTATAACACTGCAGAATTCATGTTGAGTCACACAGGAGACAGTGACAAGACGTCTGCATGTCTGAGAGAATAACACAACTCTTTATTCACGAATGTTTCATTTCAAAATGATGTTGGCGCAGACAGGTGAAAGAGCAGTGAGTGGGAACATGATGGCAGTCGTGACTTTGCTGTCCGTGGCCGATGCCTTTGTGTGTGTCTGTAGACGTGTGTCCGTTTGTGCGTGTCTGCCTGCATGACGGTGAACATATCACGAGGAACTTGATCTTGATCACTCTTCATGTGCTCTCTAGATGAAATGTGAAGGGCCAAGGTCCAGATGAGACGTCTCAGGGGTTACTGTGGCAACTGTGGCCTGTCGTTGATTGAAGTGACGGACTCGGGGGTATGAATTAAGACATCAGAGCAAAAATATTGAATGGAAGTGACACAGGTGCAGCTTCATAGACTGGCATATTTCAAGGTAGCCACAAAGGGACATTCTCTTAAATTGCTTTTCTAGCTATGTTTTTCATTTCAACAGAACGGCGTAACCATAGCAGTATTAATAATTAATGATTATCATCATTAATTGAATTCCTCAATGCCAATTTCCTCAGCTTTTTGGATTCACCATTGAAACATGCTCCCCGAATGGCTCTCCAAATCCTCCTCATTCTCTGCCTATAGCCCCGGCCATTGTTGCTCTATACGATGGCACTGCTGACCTATACGAATAGACCAACAACAGCACCGCATTCCCCACCATCACCTCTGTGCCTGCCTGTATATGATCTGCTGAGTCGACAGGCCGCATAGGGTTACAAAGAGAGAAAGAGGGGGGAGAGAGAGGGAGAGAGAGAGACAGGGGAGAGAGACAGAAAGAGAGAAGGAGGGGGAGGGACGGGGGAGACAGAGAGAGAGACAGAGACAGAGAGACAGACAGGAGAGAGAGACAGACAGAAAGGCAGACATAGACAGAGCTCAGTTCTCGCTTTTAATCCGCTTTTTACGCACAAACATGAGCACAGAGGTGCGCACGTGAGATTCACTCTCACCTGCGTCAAGTAATCACAGTTAGTCAGAGGAATACCGGAACTCTTCTTCGTTTTGCCTTCAAAATAAGAGCCTTCATTGTTCTAAAGTAGGCTTCTTAGCAGAGCTCTAGCTAATGATAATTTCCTAATTATACTATTATGGACTAACTGCAGGGCCCAACATCATGTCACATGAATGCTGGGCTTTCATAGAAATGCTAAGCCAACTTTTGGTACATTTCATTATGTGTATTGATTACAATCTGCCACTTAAATACATTGTTTAGTCTACAAAATGACTTGAGTTTAGTTATGATGTTGTAAATCAACAAAAAGCAACATGTTCTCACAATTAAGAGGCTGGCACCAGGGAATATTTATTTTTGCTTAGGAATAAACGAATTATTTGATAATGGGACAATAGTCATGGGACTAAGCAGCAGTGAATAATAAGACTAATGCTAGAACAAACTAATTAAGCCTAAACAATTATGAAAGCCTGTTTGCAACAAAAAGCCTAATTAACAGATTTAGTCTTGCAATTTTTATGAACCATGCCTCGAGGAACAGTTAATTTAAGGCCAAATTCGAATTTGCTAACTTCAAAATCATATATGTGGATGACAATGTTTTCCGTTTTCAATTTCACTCCCAGTTTCAGTATTCATTAGAGCTTAATTTTGAAACCTCTAACCGGAAGTATCGCCCTGAATTTTAGGCCGCTTCTCACTTGCCTCTTTGACATCATTAGCATGGAAGGGCAACAGGCGCACGCGCGCGAGCGCGACGTTCCCCGCGTGGACGCCGGTATAAAACAGAAGCGCCAGGTTCACACAAAAGTCTGTGGAAAGAGGATTTGCTGTGTGAGGAGCGCGAGGAGAATCCAGGTAAGCAGGAGCGGGAAAATGACCGAGCGGTCCCCGGCTGAACTTTACGGATGACATGCTGGTTTTGGCTGCTCCTAACCCACACTTTCTAGGTGTAGCTTGTCATTTAGAGCATATTGGCTGTACGGGAAGTTGAAAGTAAAAATCTTAATTCATTTTAAGTAAAAATATGAATCATAAAAAAAAGTTTACTAAGTTAAAGACAGTTTTTCGTTGTTCAGTAAATCGAAGTGAATCTATTTTACTGTTTAAACCCCTTCTCTGATTCATGTGCTTTGATTTTCTTGTTTTCTTTTCCACGTTAGAGATGAATAGAATCATCAGAACACACATGAGTTCACCCATGTACTTCCCTAGCATGGGCACAGCGCCTTTCTTCAAGGTGAATTCACACACACACACACACACACACACACACACACACACACACACATATCACAGACATAGCGCACATACATTACTCACGTCCTCATGGCTCCCTGCTGTCCTCCGCTGTGTGCAGGTGACTGTGTTTGAGCGGGAGCATTTCCAAGGCAAGTGTCTGGAGTTCACCTCCGAGTGCTGCAACATCCATGACTGCGGCCTGGACAACATCCGCTCCATCCGAGTGGAGAGTGGAGCGTGAGTCACACAGCCTGTACGCCTGCAAGTCTCTGTGGACAGCTGACTGACTCCGAGTCTGTGTGTGTGTTTATGTAAGTGTGTGTGAGATGGAGGTGGGGAGATAATGAGAGAGGAACTAGTGTCCAGGCTCCCACTCTGAGGTCACTCCATCGTGCACGCAGGGTGCACCCAGCATGAGCAGCTGTGGGGAGGTTGACTTCTTTTTTTTTTGCCACAGCTTCCCTTTTTCAGATGAAATGCACTTTTCAGGCTCACCTCAGGAGTTAAACGAGCCTTTTGACCAACCTGAAAGCTGCAGGTTCACTCTGTGGAGGCTATTGAAAGCTGGCACGTGTGGTCAGCAGTCATCATTGGTCACCAGTGGATAACTGAAGGCCACATGGATGTTTTTATACCTTTGATAAAATGGTGTCATGCCTCCTTTTCTCGTACAGAGTACAGGAGGAAAAAAGTCAAGATTCCTGTGATGAAAAGAACACAAAAGAGAATGATCTGGCTTATACCATCAGCACTGCTTTGTTCACACTGGTAGCTCATTTCTTCCAAAAGCCTCTGACATGTTTTCCTTGATAACATTGAAGAAACATCCTGTTATTATTTCTTTATTGAGAGTTTAAGCCCTAAAAAAAGCTCGGCTCATCATCAGGGCGGTGTGGGTGTGGTTTGATCAGATCTGAGGGACAGTGGCTCACACAGCCATTACATTTTGATTCAGTCTTAATTCTGATTGGTCCATGGAAGTATGCGACATCACCTATTCTCAAAGGAGCCCCAGTGAAAAAACAAAAACAAAAGCAGAAATCTCTCATGTCAATAACTCTAGCAGATTATGTGCCACTAATAATCCCTCCAGCAGACTGCACTCCTCTCACCCTGTCTAATGTCACCTGTCTGTTTTATGTTCAGACTGATTTCGGACATTTATCATTTATACTTCGGGTCTAACTGCGTCACTTCTTCCCCTCGTGTGTCTAGTTGGGTGGGTTTCGAGCACCATGACTTCCAGGGCCAGCAGTTCATCCTGGAGAGGGGCGAGTACCCCAACTGGGACGCCTACAGTGGCTCTCTGTCCCACCACATCGAGCGCTTCATGTCCCTCCGCCCCATCTATTGCGCTGTGAGTACCTGCTGAGTGTTGGAGGGCTAAAGAGAAGTGGGAGTGAAAGAGGGAGAGCTCATGGAAGTGAGAAGATGGTGAGTGGCAGAGGGGAGGGAGTGACCAGAAGAGCGAGCCACACAGCGAGTGACTGAAACAGCTCAGAAATAGAAATGAGACAAGTCAGTGCCAAAGTCAGCTTGCCTTGTCTGACAGACCTAACACGGACTCTCTGTCCCCCCACAGTCTCACCACAGCAGCCGTATGATGATCTTTGAGAGGGAGAACTTCATGGGCCGCAGCACCGAGCTGTGCGACGACTACCCCTCCCTGCAGGCCATGGGCTGGATCATGCCTGAGGTGGGCTCCATGCACGTGCAGTGTGGAGCGTAAGTCTTGCAGTTTGGCTTTTATTGAACGGTATAAAGAGCGGTACCGCCTCAGAGAGCCACCAGCATCAGTGGTGCTTTAACCATTTAAAATTGTGACTTTCTTTCTCCCCTCCTCTGTCTTTCTTCAGCTTTGTGTGCTATGAGTACCCGGGCTACAGAGGCCAGCAGTACATCATGGAGTGTGAAAGACACAGCGGAGACTACCAGCAGTGGAGGACCTGGGGCTCCCACTGCCAGACTCCAAAGATCCAGTCCATCAGACGCATCAGGCACTGAGAAGGAGCACATCAGGACGGGCTCAGGCTAACACCTGGACACTGTGCTTTAGGGGCCTGACTATGAGCCAAAAGCCTGAACTTGAGGTTTGGTTCTGAGTTTATGGCTTCATCTGTCAAGACTGCAACTACAACGCAAACCATCAGTGACGTAGCAGCTACCTCTTTACCCCAGCTCATATTCATATCTCTGTTCATACTCATTTTGTCTTAGTACAAGTGAAATAAAGTTCAGATTGGGAAGAGAAGAAGTTCTTTCTGTAATTCCAGCGTGAGCACGCTCGCAGAGAGAATGTCGCGTTATTTCACGGAGAAGAAAGATCGAGCCTAAGTCCCTCAGCACAAACACAGCAGCTGCTGGGAGGACAGAGAAGGCGAGAGATCACTGAACAATAAATGCTTATCACATACCAGTCTGAGTGAGAAGCCGTTACAGGAAAGATTGTTCCTCACCAAAGTTTCTATGGGTGCAGATTCTGCTGGATCAGAATGCGTAACATCAGCACTGCATGTGAGCAAAGTACATTGACATTTATTGAGCATCTCAGACCATTAAACCAGCACAAGGATGTAACGCTTCACATTAGAACATCTACAAACTAAAGCAATGGTAATAACTTAATACTTCAAAGTAATACATCAGTAATATCACTCTAGAAAGGGATTATTGTTGTGAAAATTAGATTTCTGATGCTTTTACTCTGAAATGTATTTTCTTTTTCAAGTTCATTCTCGTATTTCTGCATAAGCAAAAGATAGTTTCCAATTATGGAGTCAACATTTTAACGAGGTGTTATGAATGTGTGGGTATGTAAATGCACTTAATGTACTGTATCACATTAACTGCGATCCAAAGTTTATTTGATCTTGCTTTTCTGTGCATTGGTCAAAAGGTTTCCATGGTGATATGAGAAACTAGGTAACAGACAGCAGCAAACATCAACACCATATTTGGTGAAATGTACAGGTGTGATTGAGACGAAAACAAAGCGTAATCCTGTGATTACACACAGCAACAAGAACTTCACCTGGTTTAAGACATCACATAAACTTCACAGGGATCAGTGCAACATCAAGCTTTGGCAGTAATTTTCATTACAACGGTGAAATGTTAAATATTCACTAGAGAATGTGGATTTTATTCCTCCTTCCCAGAGCTGGTTTACATAGAAGACAAACTTAAGGAGAACTGTCCCCAACCCAACTGTCTGAGTACAACACCTACACAAAAATATGAACTTCTGACCATCAGTCTGACCATCAGTATGAAAGCATGACAGCTTGCAGTCCAGACATAAGTGCTAATTGTGTTTCTCTTAACACTGTCCAGATCAAACCAATTCAAAAAACAGAAAAAGGGTGCTAACGCCAGGTTCTTTCCAACTGAACGTGACATCATTTCAAACTGGAAATGGTCAGTAAGCCAAAAGATATAGATTTTGTACATAGTGACATCTAACCATTTCCACACAGTCACTAAATCATCCAATAGCAGGTCTCCAAACTCGTAAACGTGTCATGATTGACAGGCTTGTTTCACCGCAGACATCACTGTCACTGATAGCATTAACAATGGCTCTGTTCTGTTCAGCATGCACAATGCCAGCACACTGAAACTGAGGCAGTTAAATGGAATCCAGCCAGCATTAACTGTATTCTATTTACATATGTGCATTTCCTGCTGTGACACGTCAACATGTCTTCCATGAAAAAGGCCTGTTAGGAAAGGGCATTCAGCACAAACAATGCTGTTTTTGGATCACGACAAAATAAGATCTCTAATCTTATTACCGCCCAACTCAACTACTATGTATTGTAGATTACTTATTAAAGTGGCATTGGCCATAAATGACTATGGCCGCCCCATCTGTTGAATATTTATCTATGTTAAGGCATAAACACACATCCATTCATATTCATAATAAACTTGCAAAAGGCATATTTAACTTCTCCCAAGAAACGCATCAGGCAACAGACACATGTCTGAGCTTCTGTTGGTAGTTAGAGACACCTTGAAATGTGTATAAATGAAGGAGTTGAATGTATACAGAGAAAGGAGATGAAATATAGCTCGGGCTGCTTTTGCTGCTCACATTCAGGAGGTCCAGGCTCTCTAGAAATGACTCCATCTTAAACACACTTCACCCTGAGGATGAACTCAGAAAATCAATTCCTCATTTTTTCTTCATTTTCACTTCTTTCTGTTCTGATAAGCGCTCTTTTTAAAATGAAAGCAGAGTGTATGTCACAGAATGTTTTCTACTTCATGAAGCACAAAAGCAACTGCGGTGGCCTCTAAAGTTATTGACACATTTTGATCCACAAACCATGCAGCAATAGAAAAACATAATTATTCTTGTTGTTGAGTCGCAGACGTATTTTATCCAGCGCGCCCTACCTTTTAAGAATGTCGTATCTATTATTAAATAGCAATATAGTATTTCCAGTTTCTGTACCCTTTCTTCTGGATCACTGTCGTGATTATAGTTCAATAGGTAATTAGAGCCTGTTAATTAAAGTTTGTGCCAGAAAAAATGCTTTTGTTTAGTATAGTTTATAAGCATTACATGAAGTGTAATTATCTGTAAAAATATGAATGAAGCCATGAACACAACAGCATCCAGCGAATCTCATCTCTAACGCTCTTCCTCTTCTATGTATCTGTGGTCAGTCCACCATCTTGCCTCTTTTCTCCTCACTTTTTCTCCTCTCTCACCCTAACTCATGCTCCTCCGTCTCTCTCCTTCGCATCCTCCCATCTGCGACGTTGACCCTCAGCCCCTCTCCTCCTGGTTCCATGTGAGTCAGCTCCCTGGGCCCCTGCATCTTGGCCTCCTTCCTCCCTGTCCTCTTCTCCCATCTCCTCCACCACATGCTCTTCGTCTTCCTCCTCCTCCTCCTCCTCGTCATTCTCTTCGTCATCCTCCTCACTTCTCTCAGAGTCTGACTCATCTGAGTTGTCCTCTTCCAGGTAGCGGTAGCCTTTGACCTGCAGGCACAAACAATATGTTGTAATGAAGACTGAGTGAAGAACTTGAAGAACATGAATAACTCAAGGAAAAAATGTAGATACGTGGTGGGCAGGGAGATTTGATTTTCTGGAAAGCTGTGGTTGTTCCATGTCCCCAACCTCCCCCGGGATCTTCCAGATGTGGGAGATCAAGACTTTGCAGACAGGGGCTTTAGCCAACTATTCCTGGTTCACCCTAACTACACATTTGGGTTTGCCAGGTCTGTCCAGTATTCTCCCCGCCACCTGATCCACCTCACAATCAGGTGGTGATCAGGTGACAGCTCACACAGGCACCTCTTAACCCAAGTGTCCGAGATTGGTAGCTGATGATACGACTACAAAGCTGATCACTGATCTTTGGCGTAAGGCATTCTGGTGTCAGGTACACTCATGAATCACCCTGTGATCAAACATGGTGTTTGCTATGGCCAGTCCATGAATAGCACAGAGGTCCAGTAATATAGTGCCATCAGGCATGCAGTTCCTCCCAATCCAGGTTTCTTCACTGCCCATGTGAAGCACCCCAGCAGAACTTAGGCGGTATCCAGGGTCTTCCAGAGCTCAAGAGAAGGCCAGACACACCAAACTGCTGTATAGTCCAACCATCCATCCATTTTCTACTGTGTATCTGGAGCTGGATTGCAGTAGCAGCAGGTTATAAAGAGCCTTCCTCTGAGCAACTCACAGAAGCATAGAGGGGACCTCTCTGTTCTCCGAGGAGAACTCCAACACTCAGCGAGGGGATCCTGAGTGTCCCCAAACCTGTCTGGTTCCTCTCATCCTCTGAAACTCTGGAAAAGGAGAGCCCAGCCCCTCTCCAGGAGTTTAACTTAGTTCCAGACCCAGTGCTATGTGTAGAGGTGAGCCCAACAGAATCTAGCTGGTATAGCTCCACCTCCTGCACTAGCTCTGGTTCCCTCTCTGCCAGAGAGGTGACATTCCACATCCTTAGAAACAGTGTGTGATGCCTGACCCACAGGGCAGCCGCTCCATGTAGTTCCCTCAGGTTATGCCCAAACGAGCCCAATGGACCAACGCCCAATCACCAGATACTCGCTAGCAAGCTCCCCTCCCAAGGCTCCAGGAGAAGGCCCCAATTTCAGTTGTATATGTAACCAAAATCAAACTCAAGATAACCATAGCAACAGCGCCTCTAATTTGTGCTTTGTTAACAGACGAAACAATAAGTTCAAAATGACCTCAAACACATACTGTCAATAGGTTGATTGATTACCTTGTGCCGTGGCCGAGGGATGCGAGGCAGTCTGTAAGGCACTTTATTGGCCAGCCGATGCTCCATCACCCAATAACAGTAACAGGCCAGCAACAAAGTGGCCAACAGGATGGAGAGTTTGACCTGGGACAGAAATGTGTCAAGAAAGGAATAAGTAGGCACTTTTCCCTTCAAACATGCATAGAAATGGTGAGTGTTTCCTCAGAGGTACTACATTTGAGACACATTAAACATTGTCCCAACACACACACACATTCATACCCTCATCGGCAGGTTGGACCAGAGGTAGACTATGAAGATGGCGATGGCCTGCCACCAGTGATAGATGGTGTAGACAAAGTCCAGACGTTCTTTTTCCTCAGCGTACAGCATACCTAGCAGAACTGACACACACAGAGAGGAGTTCATGGTGACATCTGTGAACAAAATTAGCAAAGGGTAAATACAGGCATCTCAACCACAACTGTTACTTACTGCTGACGCCCGTCTTGTTCAGGGCTGTGCCTAGTCCCCACAGCACGGAGATCACCAGCAGATAGCCAAGATACTCTGGTTTGTTAGGAGGCAGAGGCAATGCCAGGAGAGCCACCAGCAGCACCACATGCACAGCAGCACCCACCACCAGACACAGCCAGCGTGGGAGGCGCAGGAGGGAAAGGGAGAGGGAGGAAAAGATGGAGCAGGAGAGGCCATAGACGACTATAAGGAGCCACAGTTGCTTCAGGCCCAAAACGCAGACGCCATATGACTGTGGAGGGAGGGAAAGAAAAAAAGAGATGAGGAAAAACACATATTTCATATATTTCCTGTCATTATTACTATGATCTGCCTGCTCCTTTATATGTCCTGTTTCATTATTTTGCATGTCAAAATATCCAGAGACACTACCAAAATTAAACAATGCAAGGAAAAGCTACACTACAGGTCAACAAACTTCACAGGCAGCGTAGTACCAGGGAGAATCCGGTGACCGCAAACAGCACTTCAAACCCACTGTAGACGAAGAAGGGGCAGAGCAGTCGCAGGCGGTAGTCTCTCAGGTGTTTGAAAGGCAGCTGGAAGATGTTTCCCCAGCCGATACTGCGAAGGTCGATCTCCTCCGTCGGACGGTAGGCAGAACCGCACAGCACAAGGAACTGTGGAAGGCAGCACACAGCAATTAGTTTATTCTGAATCATTTAGAATGATTGCTGAACGATTGGTGTGCACGTGTCTTGCCCTGAACAAGAGAGCAGTTCATTCCAGCTCACTGTGGGACACAACGACCAACTGCAAACACAGCAGGGAATAAAGAATCATCTTGAAAGCCTTTGTATCCATCTTAAATTACTGAGAGCAGTATTAGCAGCAACAATCCATTTCTCAAGCCGGCCTTCTAAATGGGTTGTTTCAGTCACGTGTCGTTAAATTCAGACGGAAGGCCAGAAGTGAAAATTGCATTGGACTAGATGGACTAGTTTATATGAAATTATGAGAGAAAGGTACACACAGAAAGTCTGAAGATATGTTGGATGTGAAGAGGAGCAATTTTATGAAAAGGAGCAATTTTTCAACTGAACAGACAGTTTTTCCTGCTATTGAAGCAGTAGATACAACAAACTACCTGGTATACAGATGTCGTTCTGCTCTAGAAAACAAATGAAAGCATTCAAAAGTCTGGAGGCATACAACTTTCTTACGTTACAGTTGTTTGCTTGGTTACCGTTAGCAAAGGTCCAGTGAAACGCCACTTAAGACGTGGACTGTCTCAAAACAAGACAGGGCACGTTATTTACATTCAGCGGTCTTATGTGAAACCGTTAACGCCTCTTTAACAAGTGTTAGTTGCGTTGCCTGTCGCTATTACTTTAAATCTATCACCACTGATTTAAAACAATAGCTAATGCTAATGCTAATAGCTAATGTTACATCATTTCCACCATTAGCTGACTCAGTTCCTCCTGACCACAGACTGCTAACAAGACATTTTCTTCGGTTTTGGTACTAAACAAAAAGCTCCTCCTGAGAGAGTGTTTTCTGTTTTTTTCTGTGTGCTACCACTGTGACAGATCATCGCCCAATGCATGATGGGGCATATTCAAGCACTGTGCATGCATTTAGAAAATTTAGGGAAAATAATTTCACACTGGAATTGCTTTGCGGCTAAAATTAAGAAAGTATGTCTCAAACATGTTCATAGGTTCCAGTTTAAAGCTGTTTCTGCTGGATGTATAAATAGGCAAGTTTCTCCACACACGTTTGTTATAAGGTGCACCTTCACCATCTAATGTCCAGTACAACAGCTCTGCCACACATTCTATGCAAGCTTGTAACAAACAGTTTATGTTCAAACTCTCAGAGAGGTTGGAATTCAACGTGAGTTGGGACCTCACCATGTGGAGGAACAACTAACCCACACTAACCCACACACACACAATCCATGTGCCTGTACAGACACACATTTAAGGTGCAGATAGCGGTAGTATAACTCAGCTCTGCTCACGACTATCTTGTTGTTAGAGATGTGTAAACACGTCCTCTTTTGTGCTTCCCATATTTCTTTGTCAAGCTTTGCGGTCTTGAAACTCACGTGGCGTAACTATCTTGCCTTCTCAATCTCCCCATCACACATGCTCTCTTTCACTCACACTCTCTCTCACACACACACACACACACACACACACACACACACACACACGTGCCACATGATTGCTGCCTTTACACTTGTCAGTCTAGTTGCTTGTGTTATGGCTGCTTATGTTGTGGTTGGACCATAGATGTTAATTGACTGAAGGATTTTTGATTGGTGATCATTATTGCTGATGTTAAATAGACAGTTTTGTACGTTTAAAGAGCAGGTGTCTGTGATTTGCACGTATCTGTTGCGGCTGGTTACGAGGATCAGTGCTCAGATCCAACCCTTCACCTGATAAATGTAAAATGGTATTTTAAACATTGACATTTCAAGTGAACAGCCATTTTATGAGACTGCATCCACAGTTTGCTGCATCCCTGATCTCAGAGTGGTGCCCCTTTATTATTAAGTCTTGATACAGTTATTTGTATTGATAAGATCCTTACTATCTGCTAATAATCAAAACCTGCTCCTACCAGATCCTAACATCTATTTATGGCTGAAGTCATAGTTAGTGGTGGCGTTTGTTATATTTTTGCCACTTCCTGTTTGTAAATGGGGTGGACAAAATCTCAGACACCTCTCAATACAGTGCAGTCCAGTTCAACTCCATGGCAAATTATAACCTCAATGATAAACATGCAGTTTATTGATACTTTTAATAACACTAATTTTCTGTCTTTTTTCACATAGTAATATTTGGAAAGGCAGACTCTAAGCAGTTGTTCCATCGGATTGCAT
Source organism: Chaetodon auriga (assembly GCF_051107435.1). Lineage (NCBI taxonomy): Eukaryota > Metazoa > Chordata > Actinopteri > Chaetodontiformes > Chaetodontidae > Chaetodon > Chaetodon auriga. Next base: position 23,970,825 of record NC_135077.1, on the reverse strand, counting down.
TAGATTTTACAGGTGTACCTAATAAAGTAGCCACTGAGTGTAAGTGTTCAAGTAGTTGTGCTGCCCCCAACTGGCAGGTTAAATCTTACAATGATCATGGCGAGGAAGGCGAAACCCATGAGGACACTCTCCACCTGAATGAGCAGCATGGAGCGAGGTAGGTTGGTCAGCACGGTGGTGTTGAAACCCGGGATCACTCCACTGATGTTTGCCCCTGGCAGAGGAAGAGGGAGGTTCAGCCATTAGAAAGGAGGTGACTGAATGCAAACGACAGGCTTCAGTCCTGTTTGTTTAACTCATGAGACTGCGTCTCTGCAGCACATGGCTGAAATGTACATTGAAAAAAGCTGAATGATAATTGACAGATCAGCAGTTTCTAAGAAAACTAGGACGTTTGTGTGATCATGGTTTTGTATTTTGAGGTCATCTGTGAGGCATGTGATGGTATGAACCTCGGCACAGTTTTATTTCCTCCTACTGTTGCTTACAATAAAAAAGAAGTAGATTCCTTTCCACGATAAACATCAAAAACTTTTCAGCTTGAGTGTTGCACTTCACTGGTTTCACGGCAGCTTTGGGAGGCCAACTTGTGTTCTCTTTAGCACCTCACCCTCCCCCAAAGCATGGTGGACGAAAGATATAACCGAGACTAGCACATGCTCTTCTGTGTCACACAAACCTATGAAACTGGCTTTGTGTGAAACACTCAGTTTAGGACAAACAGTGACATGAGCTATGCATTTATTTTTTTTTTTGCTTTTAAACAAACTATTCAGGGAAATGAAACTGCAAGATCATTGTCTAAACTTAGGATATTCTGAAATACAGATAATTATGCTTTTAAAGCTGCAACTCACTGAAGTTGTTGTGGTAAGCATGTTAGCTAACAGTTCCCCATTTACACGTCCAAGCAGACATGAAGCAACTTCATTCAGGGCTTTAGAGCTGTAGAGGTGCTGGTAGGTGGACTTTGCTACCTTTACACAGAGTCAGGCTAGCAGTTTCCCATTTCCAGTCTTTGTGCAAAGCTAAGTTAAGCTTCTGGCTGCAGCTTCATATTTACCACACAGACATGAGAGTGGTATCAATCCTCTCAACTAACTCTTGGCAAGAAGCACAGTCAGTATTTTCCAAATGTCAAACTCCAGCTCTGTGTATCTCATTGGATAGAAAGGAAAGAATCCTGACACACTGTTTTCCTGCTCTTGTTTGTCTGTAAACATTCATCAAGTGAGTAACGAATGGTGAGATTTACCACAGGTTTTCACATTGTTGAGAATGTGATCGTTGTCATGCAGGTAGCCGTTGAGGACGAACAGCATGGGGAACTCGGCGAAGACAAAACTGAGCTGATGAGAGAGAGAGACAAGGCAGGGCAGGGTGTTCACTCGTTTCTGCAGCTGCACAAACTTCTTTTCCGGTGGTAAACACAACACAATACTCACTGAGGCATTAGTGAACAAAAGACGGCTGAGGACTCACTTGGAAGATGATGCTGAAGACTGACTGGAAGACGATGATGTAGCTGTGGCAGGCGCCCTTGGGAAGCTTCTTCTGCTCCTGCACGTGCTCTTCCTTGTAGTTGACGTACTCATAGTACTGCTGCGCCATTCTGCATGTGTTAGTGGGGAGTGACAGGAGGAAGTGGCAGCGAACGCATTCATTAAAAAAAGACATTCTTAATAGGTACAATCACGTGTGTGTGTTCGCTTGAGGCTTACGTGGGTGTGTACGTATTCACCTGTGTGCTGTATGTCCACACAATCACATGACAGACCCCTGCCTCACTGTATGAGGTGGTAAAACTTATCCAAGCAGACATAAGTCTGATGTGATTTCAGTGGGAATGTGCCTTACACTTCCATTTTCTTTGTCTTCCTGCATTCATCCTTACAAAGAAGCTACCCATACTTGAGACACTTGGAATAAAAAACACTGAATTAGGCATGAGGAGACTGTGTTGCTCAGCAGCATGGTACCACAAAAAACAAAACAATGCTTTACAAAACAACAACAACAAATGTGCTGACAAATAATATCTCAGCTTGACAACCACACTTCTGCACAGTCCAACAGAATTTCAACAAAACAGAGCCTGGCAAACTGCTCTCTGAGCCTTGCACTGAACAAAACAATACGGGGTATTGTTATCGTAACGGCTCTTTGTGAACATACGTGAAAACACTCAAAGCAGCTAACGATACTGTTTTAGAGTTCTGTTGCTACTGAGTGACACAGACTTTGAAACTAAATATTCTCATTTCATTGAAGCACTGAAATAGATTCCACTTGTAATTGCTTTTCTCTACGTGAAAGTAAGGTAAGGTCTAACTGTCTGTGCTTAAGCTGTACATGTTTCTTCATGTACACACGTCTGTCTTCGTTCGTTCATTCATTTAGTCTGGAATGGAGAAATGAAAGCACATTGAACTGGGTTGGTGTCATGCTATTTTGCATTTTCACTAAATGACGTTGCTCTCTGTCCGTTGATTTCCATATGAACAAGCAGATCGATCTAGTCATTCTGAGTTTGTGCTGTAAATCCAGCCTTCATTTTCCTTGGAGATCGTACACAGACAGACAGAATTGCACAGTAAAACTTATTCAAACATTTTTCAAAATCAACAATTCTTGAAAAGGTTTTGCTCTACTTAAATTAATTTAATCATCTTGGGATGAAAGTCCCTGAATGATACAATGTGGGACCTCTATTAGTAGAAAGCCGCAGTGTGACGGTTATGTCACAGATTTACTTTGTCTTTTAAAGCTTTGATGGTTTCTAGAAATGGTCAATATTTAAGCAATAACTGTGGTTAAAAAGTTGTCTTTAGGCACTGCACTATCGAATGTAGTGACAGTCAAGTTAATGAAGCTGAAGCGTAGGTATCATTCTGATGCGGTGAAGGGCAAGACCAACAACCTCATACAACGGTTATCCACTGAAATCTCAGCTAGCGATCCTGGCCGACCTTCAGAACGCTTTGTGTGCCTGTCATGTAATGAGGGTCAACCTTCTGCCTCTCATGAAACATCTCCACCCACCCACCCACCTTTTCACATCCGGTTTCTTACCTAGTAATGTAATTACCCAACGAGGCCCAGAGCGGCACAATGGCCACGCCGATAGCTACGGCTGACGGAACCAAGGTGTAGTAACGCTCCCAGTAATTGGTTGAGACAAAGAGTGCGTAGATTCCCGAAGCCAGGAACATCATCCACTTAGTGCCCAGAAACCTGGCAGAGACAGAAATATGGAGTATATATTGACAGAGCGAGGATATTCAGATGAAAGAGAAAGGTTTTATCATTTCTGCGTGTGTGTGTGTCTACCTGATGAGTATAGGGGTGTACAGCAGGCCTATGATGGGCGTGACGTTGATACCCATCAGCATCTTGCGGTCGATGTCCTCCAGGCCAAGGTTGCTGTACTTCACCTCACGATACGTCATATCATAATGGAGGATCAGCTGCATCTGCAGTAGGCCTGTGGCACACCCACACACAATCACGTGCAAATGGATTAGAAGAGCATGTGTTTCTATGTCCTTTTCAGTGTGTTCTCTCCAATCAAACTCACCCATGTACACACTGTACACAATCATGGCTCCAAAACTGGCTGCGAGAACATTCTTGATGACTCCCAGCCTCTTCCTCCTGTAGTATTTCCTCTCCTCCTCCTCCTCATTGTACTCTGCCTGTGGACCCAGAAACTCCTCCACCTGAGGAAAGACGGGGAAAAGGTTGTGCTTAATGAGAGCAAAGATGGAGGAATGTTATGACACTCACGCAGACGTCGTGTTTTAAGGATTTTTTAAGCTCACCTGGCCCTGTATGTTGCCTTCCTGCCCCACATTCAGCAGTTCATTTAGTGGGCCGTTAGGATGAGGCACGAGCCGATCAGCATCCTCATTCATGTCTTCTCTGTCAAATGCCTCCATCTAGTGGACAAAAGGAGCAGTACACTGATTAATAGATAGTTCAACTAACCAATCAGTGTTCGTTCTTCCTATGAGGTACCTGCGGGGGCTTGAGTTGTCATATCTTTTACTGTGCACACTCATGAGACTACATGTAGATGCTTTTTCACATTTTGACAAAAAATCATTATGGATTGAAGCTAAAATGTGACGCTGGAAATATTAGAATCATCAGTATAATTACCCCCTTGAAGTTACGAACTTTAGAATGTAATGAATGGAAGATGAAACACGTTCATGAAGGCTTCAAAGAAACAAGTTTATAAGACGGTGTGTTCCTGTGACGGTCAATACAACAACATGTAATCCGTTTTACACTCTCTTCACCACCGTTAACTGCTGAACAACTGATGACTTATGTAAATGGTTTGTTTTTTAATGTTTTTACAGCTGTAAATATAAAATACTGAGAAAACTGACAATCTGACATGTTAAAATGTGAAATTGTGATTTCAGATGCCTCTCTCCATCTCATAGCACCAATACATTTTATTGTCTTAAGGTCTGACTTCATTTTATGCTATTTATTGAGCTTGTCCTCCTTTATAAGGTCTGTAAAGCTCTGTCATTATGTTTTTTATTACATATCAGTAGTGGGATTAGTAGTAGTAGCATCTGTGTCCTCTGTCAAAAACATTTGGGTTTCTTGATTAAAGCTAATGTCACATTCAAAGTTAAAGGTTCAGGGACTGTATGAAAGTGATCGGGGTGGTGACCAAGGGGTGCTGAATCTCTTGTCTTGTTCAATAAAAAAGCAAGACTGTTGTATTCACGTAACTATTGATTTTTTTTTTTCCTTATAATTTTGAAAAATCGAATAAAACAGAAAGGTTAGAAAAACGATGCATTCCCCTGCAGTGAACCGCCCTCCCTCTGCTTAAAATGGTCATTCTGTCATGTCTTTAGTCGTTGGCTCTTAGCTTTCTGTGCTCATTTGGAAATATCTATGTTACTTACAGCGTGTGATCATCTTCTACAGCTTTTGTCCTCTGCATCTTAACTCGAAACCCGTAACCTACACTGTTACAAAAGAGGATATGATCCTAAACATGTTCTCCACAAAGTTCACAATGAATTCAAATCATGGAAGCCACTTCTCGTGCCATAGGCCTCTCGAAAGGGAAGCTGTATGACTGTGAGTCAAAGCAAATGTCAAGCTTGAATTATTAACATGTCTCCATGCTGGGGTAAGCTATGCAGTCAGATAAAGCTCGTTTTCCACTTTGCGTGACTTCTTTTCCCTCCGCACGGCCTCTGAATGTCCCTTTCACATCCATGTAAACTTCATGTTAGCATTTTCGAATAAAGCTGCGTCTGAATGTCTGGAGCTAAACGTTCCGACACGTTCCCTCTGTTGGACTGAGGACATCTGAGGACCGCTGCTTTAACTTACCTGAAGTCGGATATACAGCGGTAACAGCTGCACAAATATCAGGTTCGTCTCAAAGTAGGTTTTAATCCAAAGCACCTACCTGACCATACACCCTTCTTCCTCACCGTCTGCCAGCACCTTAAAATCACTCACCATGTTCCTCGCGAGGGGCTCCTCGCGCCCTGAAAAGTTTGTCCACCTGAGGCAGGAGCACGCGGACCACCTGCGTCCCTCTCTCACTTTTAGGCTCTGCGGCTTTGAGTTCCTCTTTCCGACGCACACGGCGCACTTACTAATACAAGTTTCGCGAAGGAAACGAAAGTTAGAGAAGTTCACTTCCTCAGTCCAGTCTGCGGCCGCTCGCCTTAAAGGTACAGGCACTCCCCCTCAGAGCCGCTGCAAAAACACCCGTGATTTAAGATAATATGACAATGTTTTATTACTGTAATTCATCACAACGGAACACTGCGCAGATTCTCCAATAAGCAGGTAAAAAGCTGCGTGACTGACACAGTGTCTAACACAGGAACAAAATAAAGGTTCACAGTCAAAAACATGGTCCGCTTACATACAACACGGGTCTAAACAAGCCTGTCAGTCCATCTTCAGCTCAGTCCATGAAGCCACAGGCCTGGCAGTGTGTGTCTGAGGCCAACACAGCACCGTGCAGGCCTGAGACGCTCAACTCTGCATAGTGTCTTGTGTAATACTGCATACATAATTCAGTGCATGCCCTGATCCATGTTTTTGATTTACTGTATTTCAAGGTTTTCTACAGAACCCGCTCGACTTTGTCTGCATAAGACAACTTGTAAGTGTGAACAATGTGTCTCTACCTGAACATCATGTTGTGTTGCAACATAAGGCCCATGTTTACCTTGACTTACTCTCTCAAAATGGAAGAAAAAAAAAAAAACTCACCCAAGTTCAAAGGGTGATTTGGAAACAAAGACTAACTGCAGACCACTCTTAGTGTTTGTTTCGCCCTGCTTCGAGCACCGGCCGGTCTCTGCAGTAGAGACAGCAGCCTTCTTGCACTCCGAGCAGAGAGAAACAATCACCGAGTATGATGTAGAAACGATATCGCATGTCTCAGGTCTTTCTCCTTCGCAGGCAGTTTTCAGGCGACGTCCTGAGGAGCAGGCCAAGCTGAGTGTAAGACTAATGAGACGCATCCAGAGAGGCTGGAAGATGTCCTCATGCTGTCCCTCCACCAAGCGCTCCGGTGCTCCCTCCAGCTCCATCCTGAGTCTCCTCCTCTGCTGCAGTGGAGGAAGCAGTTTCTCAGTGGACCCTCACAAGCATTTATTTAACATGTTTTCATTTCCCCCCCAAAAAACCCACCCACTCATTAAAACACAAGTCTCTCATCTTAGAGAAACCAGCTATTCCGACCCCACCCTTAACCCTGTAATCCCCCACAGCGCTGGTGCCTTCATCGGCGCCTCTATCCGCTCCCCACAGCGGCCTTCCTCATCATTTCCTCGTCCTGGACGGAGAGCTCTGTCAGCTTGCGTCCGAGCCTCTCGTGAAGGTCCAGGTATTTGGCCACGCAGCGGTCCAGGCACACCGACTCGCCCTTGGTCAGCTCTGCCTCCTTGTAATGGGGCGGTACACACTTCCTGTGGCAGGCGTTGGTCATTCTGGGAGAAGAGGAAGGCAGGAGACAGCTGGTAAACATTTTTACCAGACGGTTTTATTATGCCCAAGCACCTTCATGTGATGTCCCACCAATACATGCATATGATCAATGTCACTTGGTAAAACTACACAGTTCCACCTGCAGGAATCAATACATTTTCTTCTTCTTCTCCTCTTCAAAATGTGGAGCTGCACTTTGCAAGACCAAGTAAATTGTTTAGACCATTAAAGCCCCAATATGTACAGTCTGCATGTGATTATAGTGTCTTTAAAAAGATTTTCACCACATTAGAGCAGTAACGATTATTGTCATTGCTTCATTTGTTCTTGATGAAGCGATTAAATGTTTGGTCTAGAAAACATCCAACATTGAAAAATGTCCATCACAGTGTCCTTGAGGTCAACGTGATGTCATGAAATATCTTGTCTTATTGAACCAACTGTCCAAAAACAAAAGATGTTCAATTATGTAACACACAGGATGAGGGCAAGTAACAGATTCTCACATCTGAGGAGTTGGAACTGTTAAATGTTTGGAATTTCTGCTTAAGAATTAAAACAGTCAAATAATTGATGCAGTCCCTGCAGCTCTGGACCAGTTTGAGCTTGACTGATGTGATTTGATTTGTTTCTTTGGCAGGGACCGTACTCATTGATAATCAGACATGACGAGTGAATATTCAATAATCTATAAGCCTGAATCATCTTCTAATCTTCAACCTCGGCTCATCCTGAATACTGTAGCCCCCTCAATTTAAAAGTTCTATGATGTCAGCCCTTCCCCTGCACTCTCTCCACCAGCTGCCCATATTACAGTTAATACTTTGCCATTAACACACGCAGTCAGACAACAGACATCTCCTTTATTTTAAACAGGTCTGGTCATCAAAATGCAAACAAGGAAGAAGAAGAAGAAATTCCTATTTTACAAAGCCACCAGGTGAGGCAATTTAATCACGATCTGGTTTGAATAATCATTCAGCGATCTGCACTTTAATCACATAGAAGGGTTCAGTTTCTTATCTGAAGGTAGTGATGAAGAGGAAGGTTTGCAGTGAAATGGAGATGTGAGTATTTATTATAAGCTTATATGCACTATAAGAACAACAGCTGGATGCAGACAATAGCATTCAAGCAGGGACAAACCTTATCCTTAAATCATTCAGTTATCACAGGAGTGACAGGATGTCTCCAAATTAGAGCAACTTACATTTAAGACATCCGAAGGTCTTTCGTTTTCCTTTGGTCCTTCATCAACTTTTTGGTATTAACTGTTTCAAATGTAATATTTGTTTTGGGATCAGTGCTGGAATTACACCCAATGTACTCAAAATATTTAATAATGTATGATTCATTTGTTTGACACAGTCTGTGAGCATTTTTATTTCCTCCAGCCCCAATAAGCTGTTACTAGTGGCCAAATTTGAACAGATTTCACTGATGTCCAACTATCTGTACTGGCGACTGCTGCACTGCAATGGAAGAACAAAGATCTATTAAAGTGTTGGCCCAAAATGTATTTGATATATTCTCCCAATTTCATGTTTTGTTTTGTTTTGGGTGTTTTTGTACATTTTGACAGGAACATAAAATTTTATTTATTTATGACACTGAATAGAAAATTAATGAATGAATGAAAAACTGCTTACAACAAAATGAGCTGAAAACTGAGGCCCTGAAGACAATTAGCACTGTGTTTCCGAACTAAAGACAAACAGATGTCAGTGCTAATTTAGCTGAAGTGGAACCAAATCAATTTAAGGCCATGTGTTTAATTGCGGAGCGTTAAACTAACACATTCTGGGATTTTTTAGACACACACACTACAAAACACTGAACATGACTAGCTGATTCTTATTGGTAGCTTGTACAGTCCTGTATAAAAGTGTTGCTTTAAGTGCAGTCGCAGTCAGTGTCGGCCAAAACGAGCATCATTGAAATACTGTCACATGTTAGCTAACGCACAGACATGTTAAATAATCACATATAACGTTAGTGAGCATGAAGGAGGGGACAATAGCTGCGTCTTCACCGAGCGTAGACGACCTTTATGTGCCCGTGTGTCACCGCAAAACGACAAGACTGACAAAAAGTATGAATGAAGGCCATGAGACAGTTCACTGCTGACAGAGAGGTTAGCTAGCTTCATGGTTAGCTTGTTTTGGATTTACCGGTTGTACATGTCAGCCATCATTTCCACCTCCAGCTCCGCCGCCAGCTGCTGCGCCTTCATAGGATCCATGTCTCCGGTTCGGTGCTGCTTCCTCCCGGCTTTAACCACAAACACGCCGTCCTGGTGACTCTCTCCAGCAGACAGCCGACAGCAAACCTACCCGCTACCTCTTCTTTAACCTTCAAACTCGTAACACAGCACGTGTGTACCGTCTCCGCTCACGCTTCTGCTGTCAATAAAGTTGGATTCAAACGGAAGACAGAGACAGTGCGCCCTCTATGTGAATTTGCAAGTGGCGCGTAGTCAGAAAAAAGAAAAATGCATGAATGCGACATGCATGAAATACGCTGTTTATTAATAAACGACAATAATGTATCATGAAATATTGTACATTTTACAAATACAGGCTCAAAATAAGCCCCCCCATCCTTATCAAAGCGCATCTTTTTAATGAAAATCAAACATCCATTTGACCCTTGCATATGGAACTAAACGAAGCTCAAAACCAGCCTGTACTTCTCGCATGTACAAAGTTTACAGTCGCCACACACTAACAGGACGAACATAAAAATCTATTATTTACAGTGTTACACCAACTTCTTCATCTTCGTCTGGCATGTTTGTGAAGACACAGTGGATAAAAGCAGAACAGAGAGATCAGGCTTGACATACCAAAATGCTGAACTTGTCACACAGCATAGTAAAAACTCTGCACCTACACAAACGTTACTCTGTCTCGTCTCCGGTCACATCGATCTCGTTCATATCTTCTTCCTCTTCTTCCTCTTCTTCCTCTGGAGTCATGTCCATGTTGTTCAGACCTTTGTCACACTCTGTGGACTGAGGCACTTTGTCTGGGGAGCAGAGCAGAATGTCCACCTCTTCGTCCTCCTCTTCTTCTTCTTGATCGCAGCCTGAGCTCTTGATGAACCCACCAGCATTGGACAGAGGTGGAGCACTTCTCTCAGGCGTCTGGGGGCTCAGGTTGTGGTCCAACAGTTTTTTGTTGTCTTGAGGCGGTGTGTGGGTGTCTCTGTGAGACAGCTGTGTTGTATCTGACACTCCTGCATCACTGGCTTTCTCTGCTAGAAAAGAAGGAAGTAATATGGATTATCCAAAGTAATCCTTCTGAGATTTCAAATGCATTTTACTGCGCAAGCCACTACTTTCACTGATGATACTTTTGAACTGTTACTTATGTAAAATCATTCAGACAATTCAAGTCTTGCAGTTATTGCTGTGACCACCAGATGGCGCCACAGTATGGACTCCTCTAATCTGACACCTACTGCAGTGGCTTTGAGAAAATGTGTTGTCTTCCAGGCTAACCAATAAATCAAGATGAAAAAAGATTACATAGTTGGAGTTTGGCTTTTCTCATACTTCTGTTATTTTTACTCAGTGTACACAGTAAAAAGGGCTTTGGAATCTGACAATAATCTGAAACGAGTAGAGGAACAAACACTTTACCTTCATCAGGATTCTTCAGCGGCTGCTCCCTCTCAGCAGTTAACTTGGCCACCTCTTCTCCCAGCACATCGAGGGACAGTCCAGGAGGACGGCGCTCAGCACCAGACAAACTGGCCTCCTCACTGGTAGAGCTGTTTGTGTCATCCCTCCGTGGTTTGCTACACTCGGCTATGGATTTGTTGAAAATCTGATTGTTATTTCTATCAAATGTGACATTGACGATGTTGTGAGACTCTTCCATTGCGTCCCTGTTCTGAGGCTGAGTAATGTCTGTGTCCATTTCTGTGTCCACTGATTCTCCACATGTGCTAGCACATGCCTTCGCTTCACTTCCTACATCTCTAAACTCTTTTGCTTCTTTTGACTTCACTGCTTTTGAGTTTTGGCACTGGATATGCTCTTTGAACTCCTTCAGGGTGACCGTCCGTGGCCGTTTGAGTGTCTCAAGTTGGCCCTCTGGTGGGATCATGCCATCTTTATCATCGCCTGCCTCAGCCTTGCCAGTGCTCTCAGCACTCATGGTCTTTTTCAATGGAATTACCTCCACTTCACTTCTTCTCCACCTCCGTTTTTCACACTGTCTCTTTGTTTTTTCACCCTCCTCCTCCTCCTTTGGCAAACTGTTGTCAATTTGCTGCTCACTTTTCACACCATGGCTCCTTGATTCACTGATGGCAGAAGGGCTCTCTTCAAGGTTTGCTTTCGAAAGCCTTCCGTGTTTCCGTCTGCAAGCTGAGACTCCTCGTTCATTCACAATCTTAGCTCTGCAGGCCATGGACTTTAAAAATGAATACTGTTCTAAGCTTGTGTTAATTGGGGTCTCCCTGGTCCGGTCAGTACCCAGATCCTCAGCACCTCTGCTTTTCTCACTCAGGTTTGCTGTGATGGTTGACGGTTCATCTGGTTTCCCTAAAAATGTGTCTGGCATGTTTGAAGAACTGCTGGTCACTGTGATGGCCTTTTCCAGCACACTGTTGCTTGACAAAGTGCCTGAACAATCACTCGGGTTGATTTCACTTTTTGTTCCATCACTGGCTTTCACATCTGCGTCTGGCAAAAGAGTACCAGCAGTCTCTTGTGGATGACTTGTGCTCTTCCTCTTCCTCCTTTCAGGCACTGGAGCATCCCTTTCGGTGTCACCTTGTTTACATCTGATACTTTCCTTCATCTCCCTGTGGTCAGGTTTCACCTCTGCTGCTTTTTGCTGACCAGCACATGTTGCTCTTTCCTCTTTCACAGTATTGGGCTCTGGCCAACAGCTGTGGTTTGTATCCTGCCGTGGCAGAATTTTACTGCTGTGGTTTGTCAAGTTGTTGAGGACAGGTGGATGTTTTGCTGCTGAGGGAAATGACTCTAATGGAGAGAGACATCGAGGAAGCTTCAAGTCATCCATGCAAGGTAAAGAAAAAGACTGCGAGGACTGCGGCTCATTTCCGTTCGCCAGGGGTAAAAACTCGACGATGTTCTGATCGGCTTGCGAAGACGTTTCCTGACATGCTGGGTAATGCAGTTTCTGCCCACTGGAGCGGAAAGCTGGGGGTGTGACTGATCTTGCTGTGGGTGCTTCAGGATATGGACAATTTTGATGGTTGGACGGTGGCATGCCCTGGTAGCTCGTTCCATCTCCTCCTATGGATGAGTGACACTGAGGAGAGTGCTGCTGCTGCTGCTGCTGCTGCTGCTGCTGCTGCTGCTGCTGGAGAAGCTCAGCATGTGTCAGTACAGAGGAAAGGATTGAACAGGTGGGCTGGTCCTGAGCTGTAAAACAACAAATGCCACCTGTACAACAGGTGAATCCATCTTCAATTAACAAAGCTGAGGTGGTTGATGTGAGAGCAGGGTTTTAGGTATTAGAGGACTGACAAGAGGAGCGGCAGCTGTATGAACATTTAGACTGTGGGCTGAAGTCAAGTGAGACTGTGTGATAAAATGTGAAGTGCTCCTGAAGTGCAGAACTGAGAGGAAGTACAGACGGAGGGAACATTTAAGATAAATCTGTGTTCTTTGTTTGAGTTAGTAACTGCTACACTTCAGCACGCTGAACAATACAAAAACAGTCCTGTTCAATACAACTATACAAGACTGAAATCAGAGCTGAAACAATGTTCAACTGAATCATTCAAGTAAAAATACCAAACATTCCCTTGTTCCAGCTTTTCAATTGTGGGGATTGTTCTCCATTTCATGTGATAGTAAATTGACTATATTTGGGTTTTGGACTGTTGTTCAGACAAAATAAACAATTTGATGATATCGACTCGGACGTAGGGAAATTGTGATGGCCATTTTTCAAAATGCTAAACAGAAACAAGACAACTGATTTTGTATAGGTCCATTATAATAATCTGAAAGTGTACTGGTGTAATCAAATTCAAAATCAAACACAGATAAAAGGCCTTTATAGAGATAAAGGATGCAGGTTTCTAGAACCTGAAATCAATAACTTCCACCATTCAACACCCGCCACATGTACAAAGTTATATTAGCTTGTAAATATAAAGAACGAGTCTAAGCATGTCTGACATTTCTTGTTAGTTATTGAAATCACCAAATATCTCCCTCTTTGGATTAAAAATGCCTACTGACTTACAGTACCTGTCAACTGCCACTGATTAGCAACACATTAACCTACGATTTATCAATAAGGTAACGTAACGACAGCAGTCTACACACCTTGTTAGCTGAAAAACATGAACAAAAAAATGCATCTAGATACCTGTATCTGTTGAAGAGTGAGCAATTTGTGACCCAAAACCCTGGTAATACACACATCTTGCTGCAGTGACGGCAGCATCCATCTGACTATGTGGCCGCTCATTCTCTGTAAGTGGGGCCTGGCAACTTTCCGGTGGTCCATCATGGCTCAGCTGAAGGTGATGAGACCTCTTACGGTCCCTCTCCAAGCCTGGCAGGACATTCAGGTCCATCATGATGTCCTCCAGCAGCTTCTCTATCAGCTCATCAGACTCCTCTCCAGGGCCTGGAGGCTGGGGCTGTGGGACGGACTCAAGGTCGAGGTTTTGGTTTGGGGTGAAGCAGTCACTATAGAGAAGCTGGGAGTCAAAGGTGGTGTTGAGCTGAGGTGGTGGTTCAGGAGTGTTGGTGGTTGCAGGTTGAAGAATTGGGGCCTCTGGTTGATGAAGTGGGCCTGCCTCGACAGGGGAGGGCTCACTGTTTGTAAGGTCTGTCTGTGAAAGACGATAATATGTGTGACCTACTACTGAAGTTTAGTTTGATAAGATTCAGTTCATATCAGAACCATTAAATACACACTTTTATAATCCTCGATTTCTATTTCTGTCCAAGGAGACCACATTAATTGTAGGCAAACAGCTGGTGCATCTGCCCCTGCCAAAGTCATCAGTGTAGACATATACAATACTGCTAAATGGCTAATATGACCCTGTCTTTAAAGAAAAAGTTCTTTATTAGAAATGTTGTCCCTCCTGCTTACACAGCGCATGCATATGAGCTCCTGTATGGGATGATTTGCTTTTGCTGTGTCATTCCTAAATCAACCCTGTGAAATCATCCATCTCTGCACCGCCACGCACCACCAAGACAAACTGTTGAGTATTTCACTTAGCAGCTTGAGTGATCCTAAGTGTGATATATTAATTTTCCCGACACATCAAAACACCCAATCAAATGCAAGTGAAGTGGATGACAAGTGTGCCTGTCCAGAAAGACATCATCATGCTTATCTACCTGTTTCAAGGGGGTAAGAACCGGCAGTGTCTCATCTGCATCTTGAATGCTCACAACCTCCCACACCGCTTTGGTCTTCCTCCTCAGCTTTACCTGCACAGAGGAAGCACAATCCAGAGAAGATGAAAGCACAACGCATGGAAAAGAGTGGGCTTCCTGCATATTTGTTATGACAATCTGAAGACATCGTGAACACCTCGTCGCTGAGACGTGTGACAATCCTGCCATGACATGAAATCCCCAAAATGTCATTTCATTTCTTGTCTTTGTTTGTGAAATGTAGAAGTGACAAGTCGTTTTTACAGCCGAGGGGAAACGGAGACACGACTCTAAATGTTAGGCGACAGCGGCTGAGTGATCGGGATACCCTGAGAAATTTGCTTGACTCATAATGAGTCATACACATGAGTCATACACTACAGTAGGTAGGTGGAGCCCAACAACATGATCTGAAGTCATTTAATATCCTCATGCTCTAAAATATATTTATATATGTGTGTGTGTGTGTGTGTGGTTGTATTGACTGTAATTCCCAGAATGCTGAGATGAAACCTTGCTTGACACAACTCCAGCAAAATGCTCACAGCAGCCTCAGTTGAAAGTGCCTGTGACTGCTGTCCCAAAGGTACTTGGTGACTATGCAGCTTTTCACTCACTGTACTGTATTTTGTGTTTTCTAAGGCATTTTTAAGCCTTCACTACAGACAGTACAGAGACGATGGCTGAACTCGAACTTGGGATGCAGTTCATGGTGGCGCATCGCTACCCATAAGCCCTGTGTTTTGCTATTTCTAGTGCCAAATCGCCACATCCTGTAAGCAAGGCAAGTCTCCACACCTGAGGGTGGGTGGGACGCTCTTGTCAATTGCAGCTTAATTTAGAAATCTGGCCTGATAAACATTACTGTGGTTCAAAATCATTAGTAATCTCAGCAAATACAGCTTTCAGGGGTTATGTCCACGTGATCATCACATAAGAGAGATCTCTTTCCAGGTTATCTTCCTTGTGAAAAAAATGGACTACTTCTTACCTTGACAGAAATCTGCGCAGTCTCCATCATCTTAGACAGGCTCTTCATCCCTACAGTGGCAGGCGCGTGTTTCTTCTCTATGGAGTATCCTTCTGACTCTCCTTGCCTCTCATCTTCGGCAGTGTGGCTCATCCACTCTGTCTTTTCTCTTCTGTCAGTCATCTTATCGTTTGTTCTTTCTGTCCCAATCCCGTCTCCAAATTCAGATGACTGCTGGTATGAGCTGTGAAAGCTCATCACATCGCTGGACCAAGCTGATGTGGGGTTTGTTACACGGTCAGAGGATTCGTCTAATGTCGACGCTCCATCGTTTGGTGTTCTACTGGGTATGATGGACATGGGAAAACAAGCGGAGTAAAAGTGTCTATCAAGTGTAACGTTTTGGGGTTGCAACATGAAAGAAAAATCAAAGCTTTGAGCTACAGAGGATGCAGGCTCTGGGGTCGGAGGTTTACTTTGGCTGGAGTGAGTAAAAGAAGTGCCCACTCTCTTTTCAGCAGCTTTAACAGTCTGTGTGCCTGCTGATACACAACTTGTCTTTTCGGCTGGGGAATCTGGAGCTCTCCTTTCAGATATCTCGGCCTGAACTTGTGCATCCGGCACTTTCCTGCTCTCATAACTTTCTCTGCAACTCCCAAAATGCTCTTTCTGAGGTTCCCCCTCCTTCATCCCCACACCTTCATGTCCTTCAATAAGGTCTGCGATCCCAAACTGGAGGGCTGCAGACAGTAGGTCATTCTGCTCTATGCTTCCCTTTACCTCCACCTCCCCAGTGTACAGAAGACCAACGAGCTTCAGCAGGGTCTGGGCCTTCACAGCCTGGAGCTGGAGCTGGCGCCTCTGGCCCGAGGGAGGAGACGGGGAGGCTGTCAGCTTCTGAGACAGATAGGGACTGAGAGCTGCAAGGATGCAACTATGGGTTGGGACTGAGATACCTTTACAAATAGTAGGAGACATTAAAAACCATGTTATTATATCATACATGTGCATATATGTATATATATGTATATAACACAAGTGCATTTCATCAGTGCAACCAGTTATACAGCTCACCCTCAGTTTGTAACAGAGTATCACAGAATTGGGCATTGTTTTGTTGTCTCTGCAGCTCTCCAAGAAGCTGTAGGTCATAACCTGGCCACCGATACCTCTGCATGTCCACATGGACACTGGGGACAAGCAAGGGCAGAAGAGGTGGGGACAACAGACAAAGGGATATGGTTACCGTTGAAGGTTTACTCAACAATGTGTCTTAGACACATACAAAAGTACCAGTGGTAGGCTCATTTAAAAACGTACCTGTTCACTATTTATCAATTCATGTTAATGTTTGAGTGTTACAAGTTTTTAATCCTGTTTTATTTCTTTGGCAATTTGTAAAGCACCTTGAACCTTCACTGTGAACAACACGCCTCTACAGTCTATATTTGCAGTTCTTAAATCTTTGAAACGTTTCTCCTAAAATGCAAAGAGTGTGATGTGAAATAAGATATCAAGTACAAATGTGAGCTCACTTCAGCTGTGCAACAGCAACACAGCCGAGCATTAACACAGCACAGCTTGGTTGGTGTATCAGCCTGTTTTACGGTGGACTCAGGCTGCACCTGAGGGAGCACACTGCGCTTACTGAATGTTAATGATTTGTTACTGTTAAATATCTGACATTTGTACAATTGAAGTTAACTCTGAAATGTTTGTTCCTGCTTTTTTTTTTTTTTTTTTTTTTTTTTTTTTTTTGTTATCAGCCTCAGCCAGCTTATTTTAGCCACAAAGTACGTAGTAGTATGGAAGTGGTTGTTTGCGGTCACCCTCAAACACTTACTTACGTTGTTAGCGAGGTTAACCACTCATAAAGGTCCGGTGAAACGCCACTAAAGACGTGAATAAGTAAAATTGTTAACGCCGACTTAACAAGTGTTAGTGGTGTTACTCCTAGCCATTATTTTACATCTATCATTTTCATCAGATTTAAAACTTATAGCTAATGTTACACCAGTTCCATCATAAGCCGACTTGGCCCCTCCCGACTGCAGACGGTTATCAAGACATTTTTCGGTCAATGTCTTGCATATTCCCCCGTTGTTCAGTTTGAGCAACCGTAAAGGCCACAGAACATCAGCATGTTGAGTGTGTCAGTGTTTCCTGTGCAGAAAATCACGTCTGCCCTTCGCGCCACAAGAGTGTTACTAATAACGTATCCTTTTAGCTTAAAGCTATCCTAATTAGCTAACAATACTTGCCGATTAAAAAACGATTCAACAAATAAACAGCAATGCCGACCTCATTCACAAACATAATATAAATAAAATGTCGTTTAATTAACGCATTTTGAAGTGTCAGACCGCAGTGCAGCTCAATGTGAGGAGTTCACGAGTTTAGCTAACTGTTGTCCTGAAGTTCAGACACACCGCTAAAGTGAGGAAACAGCGTTTGCATGAAAATTACACTTACCAGTATTTTTCTGTTGCACAAGCAAGTATCTTTCGGACACTTGATCTTTATTCAAAACAATGACGCTAGCAGTAAACCCTAAACCTCAAACTGAAAGTCAGTGAATCATTTAAATGACTCCGGCTACTACTGTTGCATCTGAAATACAGCCGCTGATAGTGACACCTACTGGCCGCTCTGTCAAATGACAAGAACATGACGAGCCAACGTTGATTTTGCTCCTCACTGATTCAATGTAAAAGTGTGATCAACACGGGGCAAAGGAAAACAGGCTCTGAGAAATCATTTTCTTTTTTATTAAAAACAGTATTGCTAGTTACATAATTCATTCATAAATGAGAACTGTGCAACTTTAAGAGCCAAGGCAAAGAGATTATGGTGTAGTCCAGAATCAGATTTTTCCATTAGTGTTCCAGTATCTGATGACGGTGTTGGAGGATTTTATTCAGCTAACTTGTTTTGCATTTAATTAAGACATAATCTGATTATTTTCAATCAAAACATAAAAACTGATTGCATATGCTTTCACCCAGAGCACCCAAAACAATTAAACCCAAATCAATATAAAAAAGAAATACATAAAACCATTAAAATTAACAAATATTCTCTTGTATATATAGTTTAAATGTGCTTTTATTTTTTTCTCCACTTTATCTAATAGCAGATTCTGGTCTATGCCTCCTTAAACAGAGATTTTCTAACACAAACCCTTTCTCTCCTCTATTCAGCTCTTTTAGTCAGTCCACTCTTGAAGGCAACTGGTTACTTTGAGAAAACGAGGCATCGTCTGTCGTGTTTTAATTGGCATGGAAAACAAATAAAGGAAAGGTTTAAAAAAAAAAAAAAGAAAGCGGGAAAAAAAACACACATTGTACCCCCCTAGTGCTTCTTTTAATCGTCCACTCAGTAAGTATCTACATCTCACTCGGCACTAATATGCATTCTTCTACAGAACAAGCGCTGTACTTAAGAAATGCAGGCAAAAACAGACGATACTGTGTCTTCTCCCATGTACTGTTCTGTAGCCTTAAAGCCACGTCGGCTATAGGTAGCAGTGAATGATACAGAACTCAAGAGTTTTTTACCTTATAAAAAAAAAAAAAAAAAATCAAACCCAATGACAAGAACCAACTCTTACATACATACAAGTTCACATATTCCATTATCTATGTGGAATAGAAAACTGCTGAGTTCCATGTCCAGTTTTCCCAAATAGTTACCCGCTGAGAAGACACCTTGATTGGTTAACCCTGTCATGTTGGACAAACCCATCAGACTGATCCTGAATGAGTGAGGCACTCCAGTTAAGCCCAGAACAGATGCTCTTGGAGGCAGTCTTGTATGTACACATTCATTCCTAAGATTACAGACCAGTAGATAAAAGGAAATGGACCCACTGAATCCTGTGATCTCTCCCAAGAATTACAAAGTTAAGGGGCTTACATTTAACAGAAACATCACTTTAGGAACACGGGACAGACTATACTGTCTATTCCAAAGAGCTGGAAAAGAATTTCTCTATTTCTGTCTATAGGAACGTCCATACTAGGACTTCCACTCTTATATCTACGGATCACAATCAAATACAGAAAATGCGGCATCCCCATGCATCTTGGTGATGGACTGTCACCGACACAAACTGCGCACAAAACAAAGCAGATGAGTTTTCAGTGTAGCCGCTGTAAAAAGTCTTGCATTCAATATTGGCAGTTGCAGCAGTAGCAGTGTCATTTGGCACATGTGCATCACTGTGGTACAGAGCAAAGCAAGAAGAATAACCACTACCAAAACAGAAGCAGAAGCTTTACACATATCTGACTAGATCATTAAACATTGGTTGTCAGTGGTAAGAATTGTTTTGTTGTTATTGTAGTATTTCACTATTAGAGAGAAAAAATGACATTCCCTCAATGTCTTTGAAACGTAGTGTTTTAGCCATTTATGTAAAGTTTCACCAAAAAGTGTCCCGTTCTGATCCCCATAGTTCTAATTAGTATCATTAGTCTAAGTCTACGCTCCGACCTCCAAGAAATAGAAAAGTTCTCAGATGAAGCCACAGTCTCTGCTTTTTGTCACAGAGAGAATTAGTGTTGTCCAGGCAAGTCGTAGCGTTGTTGCGTGGAGATGTAGTGCTGTGGCCATGGGATCTGATCGAGTGGTTAGCGTTCTGGAGCGCAAGGACGCGCGGAGCACAAAGTGGTCATAGTGTCTCGTCTGGTTTGTCCACAGGGAGCGTAGATCCATGTCAGTTTTTCCACGTTGGTTTCAATAGTTTGTTAGCTAGCTGCAATGGAGGAATGTAACAAAGAGAGAAAGACGAGAAGCTGCAAAAGAGTGAAGAGAGAAGAGTTGAGTGTTTAGGATGGAGTTTAGTCCCATCGGTAGTGTAGTGGTCCCCCATTGTCAGTTCAGCATGGGCAGTAGGTGGGAGGAGGCTGTCGTCTTGTGATGCACACAATCAGTTTTTCTGCAAGAGAAGAAGTGGCACAAGTGTGGGAATCGATCATGTGGGGCAGCTAATCTGAGGCGTTCATGCCTAGGCGGGAAGAATGGCACATTTAAAAGTCAGATTCACAGCAGTGGCTTCGAAAAATAAACACAACACACAATAGTGACTGCTGGCAACAACATTACCACACGTTAGACAAAAATTATATGAACTGTGCAGAGAGAAAAAGAAAATCACATCTCAGGAGAAACAAACAAAAATAAATAAATCACTGACACTTTCCACCAGCAGGGGGAGCAAAAACAGTCCAAATACAGTACAATGGAAGCTCATTGACAACACTGTCCACTGTCAGACACACAAAGTCACAGTTCTTAATACACAACTAAGATATTAGGCCATGCAGTGAGTTGAGAAGAGCAGCCGGTGGGACACACATACCATGCGCTGACATGCAGTGTGACAGTGGGTGTAGCCTAACCATCGTAAGAATCCATTAGAGGCAAAGAGGCCTGCCTCTCCCCATACATCTCTCCCTGAGAGAGAAAAGAGAGAGACAAAAAGAAAGAGCGTAGGAGTGTGTGGTAGATAAAGAGAGGGAGGAAGAGACCAAAGGAGACACACAGCGAGGACGGGGTAAAGAAAAAAGAGGGTTAAGTGTGAGAATTCAAAAGGAGGTGAAGAGACACGAAATGTGAAAAAGAAGGAAAAAAGAACAGCAAGAGAGAGCGAGAAAAAGGTGGAAGGAAATAAGGGCATCAGATGAGAAAAGAAAGAAGGGTTACAAAAGGTTAGTTTAATGTTAGCTCATGTTTCAGGGTGGAAAAAAAAAGAACACAGGTGAGAAATTATGTGCAAGACACAGATCAACCCACAGTGCTTTAACGAGACATGCACCAACATGCCGTCTGTGGGTGTGTGTGAGAGCATGTCCATTCACACGGAAACATCTTCAGCTGGAAGTGAGGACATCGGTCTGTGTATCATCCTGAATCTAGAACATCGAAACCTGTGTTTGCGTTCCACGTGATGAACCGTTTCTTTTTACCAAGGATCTCCATGTTTTTAGCTGTGTGATGATGCGCAGTCACAATCCAACTCAAGAACCATCAGTCAGCTTTATGAGAGGCACAGACCAGGGCTCGAGGCTAACACTAACATAGCAGATGTGTTTGGGATGAACAGAGATCATCCCCACGACACCTCCAGGACCAAAGGGATTTATGTATCAGGCATGTATGTATGTATGTATGTGCAACTACAGCTGAGCAAATGACAAACTGAACCCAGTGCTAACGACAGCGGATGGCGTCTTCTCATGCCGTTACTATAGTTAAAATCACTGGCTGGCTAATTACCGCGTGACCTAATCCTTATCCTATCCTATCAACTGGGGACACACCCTGTTTTCTTTCCTGATAATGCTACATTACAGTTTAATGGAAAAAAACAACAAATATACAGTAAATAAATGCACTGAAGTACTTCAGCTATGTACAGTTTGGAGGTTAAAGTACTATGAAATCTAATACTTTTCACTAACAACTAGTTAAGCAAAGTTAAGAAAGTACAGCAGTAAAGACACAACATTTTGATGCTGGGAAAGTTTTCATTAACTTTGGCACAGTGGTGAAAAATGTTAGCCTGGAGCATCGACAGACTGCACTGATGTCTCCTGAAGGAACTGGGATGATTTCAGAGAGATACTGCAGACGTATTACTCAGTATTAGCTCATGAAGACAAAGAAACATCTGGTGACGGTCTGCTCAACACTTGAAGATGATGATCAAATCTGTGTTCATCGTCTCACAAATGAGTATTTTCTACAAATGGTCTGTTGTAAGCTCTTGAAGTTATACTGAGGTCAGCAAAGGGATGTAGAGAGTATGTAGCACGGCTCATGTTAGGAGTCAAGGAGTTAAGTAATTCTCATTAAAGTGCAGTCATGCAGGATTATGTGTGTGGGAAGGGTGTGTGTGTGTTTACCTGTATTGCGTCTTTGTCAGCAGGTTCGAGTGTGTTGTCCAGAGTGTTCCTTCTCCCCCTCTGGTCCAGTGTGGAGTAGGCATCTGAAGAGGAGAAACATGCATTAGAGGGGTGTGTGTGTGTGTGTGTGTGTGTTTGTCATGCAAGGAAAAACTACTCATTAATAAGTTTTATCTGTTACACATGCCAAGATCACGGCCTGGTTTGTTTCTGTGTGTGTGTGTGTGTGTGTAGGCATTTTCTCTTGTCACACTTGCCTGGTCCCAAGTCATTCATTGGAATCATTTCCCGGTCCCCTTTGCCCCCTGTGTGTTAAAGACACAAAAACAATGAGCATCAATATGAACTGTGAAATGTTATTGTTCTCTCAGCGAGGCAGTGTCAACAGCCGCACTGTGTCCTGCCAAAGATAGAATAGTGTGTAGGTGTGTGAGTGTTTTGTAAGTGTCAGACATGAGCCAGCTAGTATTTGCAAATATATAGTGTTAGTTACTTTGCTGTGTGATGGGTGGGGTTTGAAAACTTGAAAATCAGTGCCAACGAGTGTAAAAAAAAAATCTTTTGAACATATTAAAAAGAAAACAAACGTAGTAATTAACAACCTGAGTCGGGATCATCGAAAACGTCCCGCTGTGTTACCCTGTAACGTCTTGTACATCAAGCAGGTCGAGACAAACATGTGAGAATTAACTGCAACTTCTATTTAACTCTCCAAAGACTGCAAACAGCCTGAAACCTATCAACTGCAGTACACAGAAACACAGCAAGAGACTGGCGAGGAGTGCTGACTCTAGAGCTGATACACTGCCACATTTAAGTCTGCAGAATCTGGAGCAGAGCTCTGTGGAGCTTAAGTGAAATAAAAGACTTGTGTTGAACAAAAATACTGGGATTAGAGCTTTTGAAAGCCCTCCATAAAAAGCTGTTTGAAGTGCACACTCCAGATTTTAAATAAATCAGTCTTTAGAGCAATCACAGTTGGACACATTACAGTTGACAGGCATGACAGCGTTTTGGTTCACATCAACACAATAATATACTGGAAATGCAAATACTGCTTCTGTGCCAACAATACTTGAACTGGACAGGAGATGCACAGACAGGACTCACTGAACACTTGCTTTCGCTCAATAAACTTGAGATATGTGGTCTTGCAGTGCAGTCTACTTTACATGCAAGCATTTCCTTTTGGCTTCCTGACCTTTGTCTATGAGTGGCAGAGTGCTGTCCTCATATCCTCCGTTGGCCCTGGTGTTGTTGCTGGGAGGGTTTAGGTTCACCATGAAGTCCGTCTTCTTCCAGCCGTCCTTCTCCAAAGTGCGCCGCAGTTCCTTGTAGCCCCATACTGTCTGCAGCACCAGGCCGGCCCCACGCACCTCCCGCTCAGAACGGTTACTGATGATCCCCGTGGACCGGACAGACAGGGAAAGGGAATTACACAGAAGATGGGACTTATGAGGGATGCATCACGAAGGCAAGTCATTAATCTGCTGTTTCAGCAGGCTACAAACTCAAAGACAAAATGATCCCAAAACATTGTCTATCAACCCTTACCCATCCTTGTTAATGAGCACCAGTCTCTCGATTCCCTGCGAGGCCCTGAGGGTCTTTGCTGCTTCCAGGCTGGAGCCCAGCACCTCGTGGAGCGTGCTCAATACCGACACCACCGTCTCTTCCGACAGCGCTCGCACCGGTTGACTCTGACCACCACCCGGCAGGTTGGCCACCAGGTGAGGCACCGCGTGTTTACCTGACAACACACAAGAGAATTTAACATCAAAACACACCCCTGACACCATCCTCTTGATAAAATAAATCCTTCTACGTGGTTAAAACTCTGTGGGACAGAACAACTAACTCAGGCACAGAGCGAGCTCCGAGTCTCACCTAGTAGATCTCTGTTGCGAGCGTCAATGGCCAGGTTGCGGAGGGCTCCAGACATGGCACGGACTACACGATCGTTGCCGTGGGCCAGCAGCTCAGTCATCATGGGTAGACCCTTCTCCTGGCGCAGCAAGGCACGGATGTATCGCCCATACTAAACGGACACACATTTTTTTTTCCCATTAACCAGCTTCTCCACCTTTGATAGACCGTGATTTCAGTTTTGCTGCAGTTTGCCTGATGACACAGACTGTGATTTCAGTAGACATATTACTGTCTCTCTTCCAGTGTCTTCATGTTTTCCAAGTAACCTCGACCACTACTCGGTACAAACAAACCTTTGTATAGTTAATTTGAAAGTGGTTTCAAAAATCTACCTTGAAAATACGCATAAAAAAATAACTATTTTGGTTTGCATGAGGGCGGCCACACAGTTATGCAGTACATTAACAGCATTTTGTTGTTGATAATCCCGTGCAGAGAAACCTTCATTATTACACTGTATTTATAGTGGAGGTAGGTAAGTACAGTATTAGGCATGTTTCCCAAAGACATGTGCCAACTAGTATTCTAACACCCATTTTTCCTCAGTTATTCCATTCACGAATTTCACAAGTGGCAGTCTTACTCTTAACGTCTTAGTCACAGTATTTGTGTGAGTGTCATTCAAGACTGGACTTGCCTCCTTTCACAATAACCCAGGGTATGACAGTTAATTTTTGTGATTTTTAAGGTCAGGACGAGGTCAAAGTAGTGGTGAGTGAGGTCACTGATAAAATACAGCAAGTCACATGATCATTATCTCAGTAAGCACTTTGTACTACTGTCTTGGTCTGTTCCCAGTAGTGACTAACAAACTAATATCACATTACAAGCTGTGTTTTGTTCTGTAGCACGCTGTAAGAGCAATGTTTCCCCAATTAGTGTTGACTCAGCACAGGAAGCTTCAGTGCTGTGAAATGGAATAGGAGGTTGTGGTTTGCGGTTCTTACAGTCCAGCGTCCAGCACACAGGTTCTGAACGGCTCCAGCTGAGGCTTCCAGCACGGTGGGGTTCTTGGACTCCTTTAACAGAGAGGTGTAAATGCGGACCACCTCCGGCTGATACAACAGCTCATAGCCTACAGAAAAGGAGGAGAGAGTGGGGAAGAGGGCAGGAGGACGGGAGGAAGTGTGGAGAAGCAAGTGAGGACAGCAAGAGTGATTGATGGAAAATAAGCAGAAGAAATAGAGGAGGGTAAAGGAACAAAAGGACGGGTTGAGAAGGACAGATATAGAGGTTAGGTTAGGTTAGGTTTTGTTTTGCTTTATGATACATACCATTAAACTGTCAACTGAGCCTATAGTTACCTTTAGCAGGTGTGGTCCTCTTTGGAATGTCTATTACGTCTGCAGTTGCATCCTCATCTTTCCTACCTGGAATCAAACATTAACGGCCTTAGAAACACACAGAAACACACAGAATCTACATATGACATATTAATTACTTCTACTATTAGTTATGTTGCTCTAGTTGGTTAGACATGTGCTACGACCAAAAACTGAGATGCGTGTGAGATATTTCACTATAACTCTTTCACGGTGAGAGGAAGGCGTGCATATTAGTACTAAGATAGCTACATCGACCTGTTAGCTACTCTAGTACAAACACCACAACAACAACGGCAACAGGCAGCAGAAGCAAGTGCAGTCATACAGAGGTAAAGAGCTTACCTTTGGAAAACCACTCATCTGTAGCCCAGCTCGAAAGGTGGGTGGGGGGAGAAGAATAGAGAAGGGAGAGGAGAGAGAAGGGATGGAGAGGGAGGAGAGAATGACAGAACAGGAGGAAGAGAGAGCATGTACAGTAAGTAAGAGGAAAGCAGCCATAACGGAGCCACCCTGTTAACACCTGCTGACATCCCATCAGCACTGCTGCCACCACACGGAAATCAGCAATGTGACATGCCAAGTCTGAAGGCTAAATAAAGCTCATCAAAGAGCACAGAAGTTCATGTTATCATTTTATACACACGCACACACACACACACCTAACAAAATGATGAGTCCAATAATCGATTACCTGATCCTTTTGTCTATGTGTATATTGTTAGCATGGATAGTCAAGGCCTTTATGAATCGTTTCTGTTGCCTCATTACATCCAAGTAAAAATAAAACCGCAAAAACAAAGACAAGAAGCAGGAAGGATCTGCAGTATCTGACTCATATGATTGTTGACAGATGTTCATTGTCACTGCAAAACGATTGTAGAATAACAAAGGTAAAGCCACAAACAGAGTAGTGAGGGGGTGTGTAGCTGAGAAAAAAAACAAATCAATACTCTCAGTGAAACATAAACACAGCGCAGCAGGAGAGAGGATGAGCTTTCTTGCAGTTGGGGAAATTGTTAACATTCCTGTGAGCGAGTGGTTTTGTTTGTGCAAGTGTGTGTGTGTGTGTGTGTGTCTGTGCGCGCTAGTATCAGCCCGGTGAGACACTGCTGTCAACAGTGACATCACCACAAATGTTCGAGAACAAAGGCAGCGTACATGTCTCTCTCTCTGACACTGACCTTTGCTCTTGCGGGAGCTGAAGCAGCCGCCCTTCTGGCTGGAGGGGGCGGGGCCCTGGTTGAGGGGAGCGGTCTCCTGGTAGCGCTCACAACCGGGAATTTCACGGTGCACGTGATAGGACAAGTTCCTCAGCAGACACACGCTGTTCTCTATCAACTGCAAAGATGGAGGGAAAAACGGAGGGGGGGGGAAAAGAGGAAGGGTGAAGTCGACCTGCCAAGTTTCTCATTTCATCACATCACCTACGCACAGTGCATCACACAGCAATGACGGCATTACACTTGGCCTTAAAAAAAAGAGCACTCAGTTTAGCATTGCACAAGGTAGTCTTTTTTCTTCCTATACTACTTCCTACTTCCCTACATTACCCACAATGCAACTCAACTGTTGACAGTTTGATTGAAGATTCTGGTGCGTGAGGTAAGTAGCGGCTAATGTGGCCTCAAGCCACTAGCCTCGTTCAGTGATAAGAAGCAGGATGCTGAGGTCTGTAAGCTCACTTGTTTCTAAATGGCATTTATCAGACTTCACGCAGCTCCCTCTCTAAACACAAAAGGCTTTATAAAACTCTTTCCCACATATGCAGAAATACTCCCCCTGTAAACAGACTTCATGTAACACGGGTTGAGCTCCCCTTTAATGTCAGATAAGTCTGAGTTAAACTTACCTTATTGTCGACATCTTTACAGTCAATCTGGGACTGGACGATGTACATGAGTGAATCAACCAATCCCGTGCACTCCCTCAGCTTCCTCCTCGCCTCACTGCGCTCTGAACTCACATTCCTTTAGAGTAGAAAGTTGAGAGGAGGAGAAACGTGAACGTAAACTAAAACAAGGATTAGCAGTGTGAACACAAATACACAATGCTTGAACACACCCCCAAGAGATGTTTGAACGAAACTCCTGTTCAATCTACTGCTTTTCAAAGAGAGTAGAGTTTAGTGAGATTGAGTTACAGCTCTGGACCAAATTATTCAACTGCCCTCTGACTCAGTCCCACTTAGAGATCTAACATGCCTGAAAGGACAGAAAGACGTGGAAACTGAGACCATTCATTCATGAAGAAGACACATAAAGAAAGGAGCATGAGGGAGAAAACTCTGTGGAATGATATTCAGCCTTGGCCTTTTGTGCCGCTTTGTTTTTCCTAGTGACAGACACGCCCTCTCACACAATACCAGGACACATTCCCTTCCACAGCAGGGGGCACTGATTTCACTTCACTGCATAGTTCAGGAAGTTTATTTATATGCTGCAGTAGGCAAACATTTACAATGCAGCAAGCAGACTAAATCAAATCAGGACTGCAGCAGAGGAGAGCGCTACTTCTCCAAAAGACAGAAGAAAAGGTTTAAGTTGATATATTTCTATGAATCTGGTGTCAGGTGTGGTTGCCGGCAGTAAATCCTCTTTGTGCGGGAAAAGACTGAAACAAAAACACAGAAAGTGAAGGCTTCAATCAAAGGAAGACGGATTAATCGGTGTGAGAGGTTCTGCCTCTGCATCAAGACCGGCTGGGCAGGTAGAAGGAGATAAGCTTACCGACATGTTGGCTCTAATAGATAGCACTCTGGAGCAAACAGAAATAACTCAACAACTATTGGATGAATTGTAATGAAATCTGATACACTTGTGTGCTCCCTCTGAATGAATAATTAATAGTTACTTAACTGGACTCTTAACTCTCAGGTCTGTGACTACCACTACTTCCTTTCCTCTGCTCACCTACACATATACAAGTTTCTATCCAGGTTACTTTACTGCTACGACCTACGCTACTCTAACATTTTTATCAAAGCCATATGTAGGGAATTTGTGTGTGCTATGCAATTATTAGATATTATTAGAATAATGATAGCAAACAGTTCTTGTTTGTCGAAAAATGAAGCAATCAAGGAGGGAAAAAATAGTGCCGCAAGTGTACGACTTTCAACATATTTATATAAAGGAGTGTAATTCATTTAATCTACAGGCAACCAGCATTACCATTTCAAACCTGCACTAAATAATCACAAATCTTTTAAAAGCAACATCTGCATGTTTATGTTTTGGCCTCAACAAGTTCTGTATGTTGTTTAACTTCAAGTCCCACTTAAAGCTGCAGTCAGTGATGTATTTTAGAAGCTATTTTGTTATTTGTTGGAATTCTCTTTACATCCTGACAACAATCAAAAAGTAAAAAGCTCAGACAAAGAAAGAAAAAAAGATCTGGTATCTGTGGCTGTTGCAGGCCTGTAATAAACCCATGCAATCATTTCAGCCTACCTGCCTGTCTACCTACATACCTGCCTACTGACGCACACTCTGCCTGTGCTCTCATTGCACATGACCTTCTGTGACTGCTGTTCTGCTTGTGTTTATTTGATTGTGACATTTGTTGATTGATGTATTTATTAAAGGAACCCGTCTTCTCATCACTACTCCTCTCTCGTGACCATCCAGGCTGTGTGTTTTCATGTGTTTTGGAGGGAGCGATACTGCCATTACGGGCCATTTCTGCAAATATCAAACTCTAAAGTCTTCAACATTACTAAGTTATTCACACATAGCTTTCTAGACCTGCGAATGAACACTGTAATTAACCATGTGGTCAAGAGGAATGCACAGATAACAGACCGGCAGGCTAGAACATACTGTTTACACTGTATGTGTCAATGCCCCTCTGTCCTCTGTGCGCACCCTCCATGTCCACTCTGAAATTCCCTTCTTCACCCGCTCCTGATCCCAGAGTTACTGTGAGGCTGGAGTCAATTATTAAGAAATCACTGACATTTAACCTTAAAATATTTTAATGAGCACTATATAACATTAAACAAGATATCCTGTTTATAAGTGCTAATAACCAGAGTAAAGGCTTCTGGTGTGTATAAATAAATGATAAATAGACTAAATCATTAGTAGAATGAAAGGTTTCACATGACTCTCCTTCCTCTCTCTTCACTGAGACCCCTCCATTGCTCCCTTCATCCCTCATACGTCCCACTGCTCTGTCAGTCTGTTGAGCTGGCATGTTTCCATTTTCCTCTCTTGTCAACGTGAACCCTCCCTCCTGCCATCTCCTCATCATCATCATCATCATCATCCCTCCTTTCATACCTCAGGCAGCCTGCTGTGTTGGTGAGGGCTGTCTCCCATTCAAGATGTCTGGGTTTGCAGTTCTCCTCCCCTCCTCCTGCCCCATTGCTCCCTTGCTCCCAGCCTGAATGGGGCACCATAACCTCATCGGAGAGGGCATGCAGCGCATGGTCCACAATCTCCATTTTCACAGAGTCATGGGACGACAGGTTCCACAGTGTCCCTGGGAAAGAAAAATGCAAAAATGTCATATTTCATTATGAAGCTTACTTCATCTCTTGCCAAATGTCACTAACCAACGACCAAGTTCAGCCAACCAATCTGACCACAGTCCCAATCCAGAGGCACAGTATCTGACTGGTTTGTTAAAGTCAGAGTCATGTTTACACAGTTTGTGTGTTTCCACTGTGCGTCTAACCTGTGATAATGTCAGTTAGGTCCTGGTCACGCGTCTTCCTCAGCAGCCTGACCAGAGCAGGCACTCCGTCACAGTTCTTGATGGCGATCTTGTTGTCTGGATCTTTGCCGTACGAGATGTTCTTCAGTGCTCCACAGGCTGCGTAGTGAACCTTATAACAATGCAAAAACAGCTTATTGAGCTATTAGTCATGATGGAGTATCACTTAAAGAGCAATGAGTTCACAAACATGGATTTACTGTAGTAGTAGAAAACAGCGTCATGCCCTTGTAACTGTTAGACTGTACTACGCAAATGCTACTCATGCCAGTAATTGCCTGTAATTAATGGTAAATTATTTGACTGCATTACTTACAAATTTTCACTATAAAACAATGTTAATTTCAGCTTAAGTTCATGAAAATCCTAAAATCAAAACTGCACGTCACGTTTTCGTTTAAATTATTGAGAATGTTTTCATGGTGCTATATTCAGTCCTAATTTATACATCTCAACCTTTCAGACAGACAGACAGACAGACAAAGTGTGTGGAGCTTTTGGAACAACTTTAAAGCATAAAGAGGATGCAGTCGCTGCTTGACCCATTTCTCCAGCGAGCAAGTCATCCGACACACACCAGACTTCAAACTTGTCATTGGCCACAGAGCATGAAATGTGAAATTAAGATACTTCTTTGCTTCGAGAGTGGAATGCATGATGTGGTTTGTCTGGTAATGCCCCTACAAACATCAGCAAAACTTTGCCACAGCTTGTGCTAAATGAAAGGGAATCGTAGAAAAACCACAGAATGTTTTGGCCGAAACCATATTTAGCACAAATGTTGACCTACAGGATTTGAGGAGAAGTCAAATATGTAATGCTTATTTCTATTCCCCCTTTGATCAGCATTAGTGGTCTGTCTCAAGTTCAAATTGTCTCAGGCCAATGACCTGTTTTGGTATTACATAAGAATTACACTTCATCCCTTAAGCCTTGCTTTTACCCCACCTAGTTCAATCACAACACACTCCCAGTGAAGAATGAGCAGAAAGCCATGGAGAAAATCAGCAAACTCACCTCTCTGTTTGGGTTGTCAAGCATAGAGACCAGCGCAGGGATGCCTTTCAGACGACGCACATCAGACTTTACCTGGAAAGCAGAAGGACAGATCACGTCAATGGTGATGTGGGTGGGGGTCAAGTGAAGGACACTACTTTTTGAATCCCTGAATCAAACATGTCAAAATCAATCAAGATACAATGATGGACACACAAATTAAATCAAAACACCAAGGAAGAAAAGCAAAGCACAGGACACAGACCGCCAGTAACGAAGGAATATCCTGGAAAACCCTTCAACTGCAATCAACAGAAGGAATTCTTTGTGGTAGTTTTCTTTAAAGGTAAAAATAAGAAACATAAATATTCTCTTTCCATTTGCAAGTCGAATGTTGCTATGACAACAACTTGAGACATCAAAAACTGTGCAGACAGGTGCAAATAATGTTATGTAACATTACATGTAACGACATGTAAAGCTGGGCAGACACTGCACATATTAAGCCTGATTCTAGCCCAGGCTTGGTCACCCCTGACCAGTATGAGGTCGGTTGTTGTGCAGCCCGACTGGAGTCATAAACTCTGCGCCTGTTTTAATATTACTGTACCACTATTTTACGTGTTGTGACTTAAAATGTAGTGTTGACTGAGACTGCCAACACATAAAATTGAATCTTACTTTCTGTTCATGGTAGAATTGCACAACGCCGCCTTTCTCTCTTTTGTCAACACTGTCGCATTTATAATGTTTGAATAGGTTTTACTGGAACTGTCACTCTGACTTCAGTGTGAGCAGCCACATCAGGGCCAGTCAATCAGTCTGCAGAGTGTGAGCACAAAAGTAACTGGTTGTAGCTGTGAAAAAGGCAGATTAAAATGATGCAGCTCTATATCCAATATCCAACCTTGAGAAGAAAGGTCTCATTCTCTGTTTCCTCCATCCAGTTACTCTTCATCTTCCTCTCACTCTGGTAGAAGTCTAACTTTCTGTCTGGCTCTATTATGTCTCCTATCATACATGCCTCGATCATTCCTGGAGAACACGTTCATCTTCAGTCCAGAGAGATGTCGCTTTGACCTCGATCCTCAACTAATTATTGTTTAAGTCTACTGTACTCCAAGTTACCCTGGATACAAGGCTTTCTACCATATCATGCTTGCCCATGCACATCTCTTACTTTATCATTCTTATAGGTGAGATGTTGCAGGTATGCAGCTGCGTTGCTCTTGACTGGGTCCAGCCTGTAGTTGAGCATGGCGATGACCTCTGGCAGCTCTGGTTGACGCCAGCCACCAGGGACGGGACCTTTCCTTAGAGTGCTGTCCAAGGAAGCCATGCTTCCTCTTTCACCCTGGGCCAGCGGTGCTCCTCCTCCCCAGTAGTACATGTCCCCTGGGCCACTCATGTCGCCATCCAAGGTGCCCTCATAACTCCTGAGGAGGGATGAGAACATATGTGAATGTAGACATTTTTTGAGGACGCAGACATTCATCAATACACACAGAGAGGAAAGACCCTGTGGTTGTTTAGAATAGTGGTGATTTGAAAACCAAAACAATAATAATTGAATATATTTTTCTCTTTGCTTAATATTTTCTCCAAAATATAAGTGATTGTGGAAGAACAATATTATGTGCACTTTTATGCACATTAAACATCGCTCTCAAGTATAATACACATTGCATACATACAGAACTTACATCGAGGCGTTACTCCAGCCTAAAACACAGATGAGTCACTACAAAAACACGCAACTTACCCAGCCCTGCGTGGGGGCCCATGGGGGAATGCATGGTGGTTGCGAGGCACAGTGCTATAGTGCATTGGGTGTCCCAATCCATAGTCAGGCTCATCATAGCCAATGCTGCGCTGATCATCCTCCAGACCGTACGGCTCTGGGACAAACCTCGGAATGGAGGATAGCTCCATGGCACTTCCCATACGACCAACCTACACAGAGACAGGCTCCGAAATAATACAAGCTTCAAGCTGATTGCTGTTGAAAACTCATGCTCTGCCTTGTAAATCTGTGTAATCCACTCAATTTGAAATCCTATTCCATTCTTCACACGTAGCCTGGAAGCAAATCACCAAATTCAGCAAAAGAGCCTCGAAGGGGACCAAGCTTAAATCCTGCAAAAAAGGAAAGCATCAAAGCAGGTGATACAGTGACTGCTGGACATACCTGTGGCTGAGCAGCATAGGGGTCCAGCTGGTTCCTGCTGTGGGCTCTGTAGTTTGGATCCAGAGTTCTGTAACCATCTGGATGGACCGGCCTGGAGACAGAGGGACAGGGTGGTTGAGGGTGAGAACATCAAGTCATCACCGCTCATCAAGTCTACCTATGATGAACGGTGCTAAAGTAAAGACAAATTTCAACAAATATGGTACCTGTAGCGATCATCCATGCGAACTCCCCTGTTAAGGCTTGTGTAGGTGTCAGATGGGGGTACAGCGCGGTAGTCTTCGTAGCCCGCCGGCGGTCCGTAGTGGTAGTTGCGGGGCACAGTGTGAGTGGGGTAGTCCATGGGCACCCCGGCTCCGGGTCCGGGTCCCTGCCTGTAGACCATGGGTGCAGTGTAGCCCCCCATACCTGTCACTGAACCCCCACCATCCAGGGAAAGTGTGTCTGACACAGAGGGGATAACTGTGCGAGTGGTGGTGGTCTTTACTACTTTCTTTACCTAAAAGAGCAAAAGAGGAAAGTCCATGAAGGAGGGAACACGATACAGACATATGCAACACAAAGGAGGTTCTATTGCAATCGTTTTGATTACCGTGGTTTCTGTGCGCCGCGTGGTCCCATCTTCACCGGTCTCCAGGGAGACAACGGGTGGCGACTCCTGGGGGTCTTCCTCCACCGTGTACGTCTCCTGCACCACCTGGCCAGGCTCCATCCTGAACTGCACACACACATTTCACAATGTAACGCAACACATGGGATGTCTTAGGGTTAACCTAACAGCTGAAACTGAGGGGGTCCGCAGATGCTTACGTGATGTGACCCGTTGATGTAACCCTCGTTCAGTGTCAGCCTCTCTATGTCTGCATCACAAGGAATGCGGCCGTTCTGCAGCGAGGAAGAAACACACATGAGGAGATCAACACACACTGACTACTGAGAATAAACAGGGTGGATATGCATTTATGGACACATACACACATCCAGCTATACAGAGTCGATAGCTACTCACACAGTAGTGACCAAAAAATTAATTAATGAAAAAAGTGAAAGCAGCAACTGTTGTTGACTTTCATTTGGATTTTAATGGCACCCAGCTCTGTCATGTAAACTAAGGCACTCCAAGTTGCATACCATGCTCTATTTTTTTTCTTATGTGTTGCGACTTATGCAACCAGCTAACGACAGGCCAACTGCAAACAAAACAAGTGTGCTGTTTTGAAAAATTGAGAGTGAAGTGTGTGACGATTGAGCACTTTGGTTTATAGTTTGCAGTGTCATCCAGCCAAAACAAAGTCTGCACGGACTAATGGCACCACACGAACACCAAAGATATGTAAACATCATGAACATGAACACAAACATACAGACGCTTTCATGGATGAACTCCGTCACCTCTTAGAACAAACAAACAAGGTTGCTGGAGGGAACACAACCTTCCAACAAACTTTGAATGAATGAATGAATGAATGAATGAATGAATGAATGAATGAATGAATGCAGAGCCTTCCATAAGTGCTGGCCAAACAGTCAACTCCTCATTTAAGTCCAGTGGGCTACTTTAATAACATTTTTGCACGATGATAAAAAACACGTCCATTTGACTGTATCAGTTCTGTCCCTACATGCATGGATGAATATGTGTGCATATTATATTATTATATGTTATAATGTTGTGTCCTGTCAAGAAGTAGTAGTCGTCTACAGTCTTCAGCAAATACTAGCAAAATAATTGATGACAAAATACATTAAGAATTGCATTGATTGCACAGACAGGGGACATTGTCATAGACTGGCTAGTTTCGAAACCACCAGTTGGAGCAACTTGACAATTGTGCAGTATTGCGTCCACTGAAAATGCCGCATTTTCCATACACACCAGACACAGGTTTATGGGCTTAATAAATAAATGAATTACAGTATCTTTACTTATACTGTGCTCATTACAGCAGAGCCATCTCTAAGATGCATTTCAAAGACACACTAAAACAAGTAATGTTGACACGATAAATGAAAGAAATATGACATAAATGGATAAAAAATACTACAGTAGGTCTAATAATTCTTAATTACAAAATTTCTGATCAGTCAGAATTACCGTAGTTTCAATGATTAATAGCTATTTGCAGACTTTCTAATAATTACTTTGCAATAACTCACTATATGTTTACAATCAGGTAGGTAAACTCAAGATATGTAATAATTCAGATCAGAGTATATGATGGAGTCGTGGTGTGAGAATGTGTCTGAGGATACCAAATTTGGGCTTTTACGACCAAAACTGGCATGCTCCAGAGCCCCCTCGCTAGCTACTCCGTGTCCTTGTGGAAATGAACTGTGATAATGGAATTAAACGGACGAGATAATTAGTGAGTAATGAAATGAATTAATGAGCCACAGAGAGAAACAAAGGAAAAGATAAACTTTGTTCTCTTATGAATCGACACCACCAGCATTGCCTGGCCAGTCGTGGTGATGGGTGTGGTGCACTTCCCATTCCAGCCACAGAGGGAGCTCTATGTATGTCTACTGCCATCTCTGCAGTTTCATCTCACTACTATGGGGGCAAAGGGGCACAGCCAGGGGGAAGGAATTGCATAAGAGTGATTCAGAGATGGAATACGGCTGTCTCATGGTGACATAAATGTATTTTCAAATTTTAAAAAAGAAATAACTTTCTGCAAGCAAGAAATAATACTCGCACGAGGAGCAATGACAACCCTTTAAAGTGCCACTCTGCCATGATCATCGAATACAGAAGACATAGATAAAGCACATAAAAAAACACTCCTTAGTTCAGGTAAGGACTAGCCAGGAAGATGTGAGCATGTGGGAACCTGTCAGTGAAAACGAAGGTCCTGCTGCGCTGCCTGGGAGAGTGGCAGAGGCATGCCGAAGCCTTCGGGCTATGTAAACACACAGCAGATAAGAGGCAGCACAGGCTACATTTCTGCCCTGGTCTCACTGTAACACACACTGTACCTATATTTCTGCTCAGCCACTAGAATGGCACTGGGACGTGTCCCGGCTAAATGTGTGCCTGCATCACGGCTGAACAATTGTGATATTGACAGACATTGCAATTACGATGTGAGACACAATTTAGTGGCAACAGTCATTTTAGCATTTCATTTTAACTGAAAAAATGTGAAAATTATGTGATTTTTTTCTGGTCTGTACCAAACAAGCATGTTCCCTTACATCTAGAGCATAGGATTTATAGGCAGCTGCATCTGTGCAGCACCACAATGCTTCATTTATAATGGTAACAGTGGGGTGTGACATATTTTGCCGTTACCAAAAAACTGCAGCTCCTGCGATTTGGATATTGCGCTTGGCCATATTGCGACTTTGATAACATTTTGATACAGTTCAGCCCTCACCTACATGCAAGAGTGACAAACGAAAGAAAGAGAGAGAGCGAGAAAGCCCTTTTTTTATGAGTGTGTTTCAAAGGTTGACAGAGCCAAAGGTGCGTGTATGACAGTTTACTCAAGTACACTAACGACCAAGTGTGTCAGCAAGGAAATAAAAGATTGAGTGAATGTACGTGTGCGTGTCTCAAGTCTGCCTGTGGGGTAAACTCAGAGCATGAGGTCACTGTGCAGTCTCTTCACCAGGTGACTGAGTCACACATGATGAAGAGGGTGTGTAAGCAAACAACAGGACACATTTTAGCGAGTCAGAAATCAAGATTTTTACAGTTAGTGAAACAGACTGACTGGACCCGTGTCCTAGTTTATGGACTTTGCCAAGCTGAAAAAGCAGCTGAGGGACATCTTCCTTATAGCAGCAATAAAAACAATAAATTATAAGTGAACCAGCTGGCCGACATTACGTGGCGACAAAGGTCCACTCACAACTCTCACAGCAAACAAAATGTCAAGAAAGACATTGCTCTGCATGCAAACTCCCATTGACGAGTCAAGACAAACATGGTGGGTTAACATTGGGTTGTTAAGGTTGATAGATGGAACGATATGATGACAGAGGGACTTCTACTTTGAATGAGACATGGACAGTTACTCGGGAACCAGTGAAGAATGGAAAAAATGCGTGCACAAAGCGGTGCGGAGCAACAGAGGGTGAAAATTACCTCTTCATGAAGGTTACACTGCAAGGAGCTTCAGTCGCTTTATTTGACTCAACATTTAACTTCTAAAATTCAAGCTAAGCCCTCCCCCCAAGCTTGGTTTAGGTTCTGCTGCCATCCAGCCAGTCCACACACAGATGGGATGGGGGTGACAATGGAGATGACGTTGGATGAATTCGATCGGATCAAGGGTGAATCCAAGGGACTTTGATGGAAAAAGTGCATTACTTTGGATGGAAAGGAGAGGGGGCTTGGAGGGGTGGGGGATGTTTCGCGTTACCTGCATGTTGGGGAGGGGGCGGGGCAGGGTGCCGGCACACGACCTCCGCTCCTCCTCCAGAGCTCGGCTCAGCATCTCAAACTGCCTCTCCTGCTCCCGCACCGAGGCCAGCAGGGAGGCCGTACTCGCACACTGCTCCATTCACACACTGAGAGCAGAGCACAGGACAGGACAGGACAGGACAGGGTCAACACCAGAGAGCAGAAGAGATTCAACCAACACCGGGATTTCATCAAAGAACAGACAGACAGTGAGGCTGAATCACCCAAGTATACATATATAAAGACAGAAGCACTGGTCATGTGCACACCTTGGAATAGACACACACACGCACGCACACAGGTGCTAATGAAGTTGATATTTAGAGGTTAAAAAGCAGCAGGAGCTGACACAAGAAGGCTAAAGGAGGGGAGATAAATGAGGGAAGAGAGAGAACTGGGGAGATGAAGAAGCCGGTGCAGAGAAAAGGTGAATACACACAGAACAAGAACAAGAAGCACAGCGAGGACAAACAGCAGGCATAAAGAAGGAGTTCACACGAGAAATCATCTCCAAAAGTGATTATTCAGTTTAAATTCAAGGTGGGACAAGCATCAGTAGAGCGGAGATGGAAGTGAAATACCGTCACTTTTTCAGTTTCTTCACCTTCTGCGAAGCGAGGTTAAAAATAGATAGAAGTGAGATACATGACGAGAGACAATTACAGAGGGTTTTCAGCTGCCGCGTGTGGAGCTTGTTAGCACTCCTTTCCAAGGATGCAGACAAAGTGAGAAAGGGAAGTGGAAAGAAGTACATGTGAGCGCATTCAGAAGAGTTATCAAGAGACAGTATCACACAATCAAATTACACCAAATTAGAAAAGACAAAGGTGTTTTGAATGGAGAGGGTGTGTGCTCCTCAGCAGGGGAAAAGATGGCAGGCCTCTTTTCCCCACTTTTCTCTATACTTACTATACCCTACAAGATATAATATGGGTGGCATTTGATTAAGTTAGGATCATTTCTTTACAGTCTGATCATCTCTACAAACTGAAGGCAATAAACTGGATTTAAAGGGGCAGGAAAAGTCCTAAAAACTGGGCCTGGTCAATGACCATTTTTATGCATCCAGAGTAAACGAGTGCTATGGCAGCATCAACTGGATTCCCTGGATCAACAACATGATAAACAACCAAAACAAGAAGCAGTCAAGGGTACAAGTTCCTGACATTAACGTTTAAGAGGCCAAGGGCTGCATAGCAATGACAGAAAATATGACTCTTACTATTCTGCTCCATATTGTGAACACAATTATCAATCACACCAATCATTTTAAAAGCAGGAGACACGAGTCATTTACTGTTGGTTTGCGCTCCTGCACATATTTTCACAGCTGAGTTTCACTGTTTTAGTGTTACTGTCCCTTGTTGGTAAAAAAAAAAAATCAAAATGTAGTGCTTTAATATTTAAGGGCACAACTTTTAACTCCAAGGCAAACTTCGCCTCCAACTACGGTGATCTTAAACATTGAGTTGATTAATTTTTTCACTCCGCCGACTGCTTTTTTTTTTTTTTTTTTTTTTTTCCCCAAAAATTGGTAGAACCTGTTTGTTCCTCCTCCACTGAGCTGCCACTTTCCTAACACGGGGAGTTTAATGATTGTTCACATGTAAAGGGAGGGCTTGACACCAGAAATTTCCAGGGAAAAACAACACACTACAACAAAAGTAAAATCAAAATAAATTAATTACTGAACTGTTAATTATGGACAAATACCAATTATCCGTTATGCAGCAATAATGGTGCTTATGATAAAAACAGCAAAGAAGCAGAAAGGTTGTTTTTTGGGTTTTTTTTTTATCCCCCCTCAAAGAAAGACAATGCAGCCTAAACACCTGGCACAAACCACTGAAGCCTAAACAGACAAGCATGATAATATGTGAAAGTCACTCCGGGCCAAATTAAGACAATGACAAAGTGCGTGTTGTCAGATTTCCTCAGCAGAGATGCTGGTGAGGAAGGAATGATGAGAAATACGGGGAGGATTGAACTGTGTCTGTCTAATAACAGGATGACATGAGCGTGGCTCATCTCCAAACCAGGGCAAAAACCATTTTCTACTTCAAAGTTCACTGACTCATGGAGATCAAATCTGCTCCCTGTCTGTGCACACAGGACTGGCTGAGTGAACAAAGACTCCTGTATTAGGTTCGAGTGTGCACATATGCCAGTGTGAGTGTGTGTACACATCTGTGTGAGGGAGAGTGATTGTGTATGTGGGTCAGAGACTAAATAAAGGTGGCAAGTGTGTGTGTTAGACGTTGGTTATATCCTTGAATACTCAAACAGAGGTGCAGCAAGATTTGGTGAAGTTAATGCAGCCTTGTTTCTTACCATTTGTGTCGGGGAAAAAAAATATCTGTGGACAGAAACACACACGAGCTGCACAAGAACACACGCACCACCATTGTCATACATTCCACAGTGAGATTTAGCGTGTCATATCCTGTCTCAGCTGTTGGAAGCTGTCCTAATAAGGGAGCCCTTCATTTTCTCATTGTGCTGCTCTCACCCAACTCTCACAGCAACGTTTTTTTCTTCCCAAGCGAGACACTTCAATCCTGGAAAGAGAAAGTGGGCACCATTACTTTCTCTGGCCCAATCAGGAAGTCCGACCACAAAACGACAAAGTAGTTCTTTACTGGATAATGCTCACCAACTGAAAGATGGTTTGGAAGTGGGTATACACTGTGTAATGCTAAGACCACATTCAAACTTAAATTGAAACCTTGACTTCACTCGACAACGTCAGATCTTTGCTGAGATCCCAAACAGGTAAACTAAATGTGGCGGCAAGCTATGAATAAGTGTTTGATGTGTCATGAAGGTTGCCTATAGCAGCCGTCAAGTTTTACATAAGGGACCAAGATTTCAACTTGGCAATGCAGCACCGACACATTACATCAGATAAGTCAACATACCACAGTCTGGGTTGTTCTTTGTGGCTCTGTCAAAACGTCAACTCTTTTTTGAGAGCATAGCGAAAGGCAGTCTCTTGTGCCACCATGCAACAGACAGATAGACAGACAGACCCACACAACCTCTACAGCTACGCAGGTCCCACCACTAACATTCTTGCAGGAGGGAGCAGTTGCTTGTGAGAGAGTTTTAAGTGGCTTTAGCCACTTACAGCCTGAGCATTAGTCATTAATCTATTGTAAGGCCATTAGCAGCAACGCTAAGTCATTTCTGCTAATGGGATAGCCCTAGAATTACACTTGTAAGCCACTTACCATCCCTAGCCAACACAGATGTACACACACTGTCAGTATCCACTACTGAGTGAAAACTTTGCGAGGGACACACTCACAGCCTGTTTGTTGGTCTATCACACAGTGCCCAGTGAGTATTGTGAATGCGGTGTATTCCCTCATTTTCATATGCCATCATTGCTATTTCAGCAGCTTAGTCACTGGTGGTTGTAATAGACTGACATGCATTCTGCTCAAGTCTGCGCACACACACATACATACGGGCAAATACTCATGCGCACACATAAACACACAGCTGAGGTGAAGCTATGGTAAAATGCTGTTGTGGCTTGGCCAAGTGCTCCGCTGACTCAGCCTCATTTGAATGGTCACACAGAGATTTGGCCTCGGTGTATGTGGTGCATGTTAGCCTTGGCTCACATCCAACTACTACCGCCATTGCCATTCTGACCTGAAACCATGAAACCCCCACCCTTCTCCCATGTGGCCTACGTGTGGGGACAGTGTGGTAGCTGCAGAAACAGTGCACATGCACACACGCCCACCCACACTCACATTCACTCATACTCCACACAGACTTTTCAGGGACCTCCACAAGGCCAGCTGTCTAATCTACAGGGCGCCAACTTACTATTCTTAGTGAGGAAGGAAACATGCAGGCAACTGTAACCCAGAGGCCGAAAAAGAGACAACAGATAAGTACATGTACACCTAAATGGATCTGGGAGATTTTTGGAAATAATACTGATTTGAGACTGTATATTGTATCGGATTTGATCATTCTAATATCATGATAAAGTTTCAATGTCACCTTTCTTAAAATGTAGCATCACAGCTAGGTGATAACATTTCCGTTCTGACTAAGTGAAATGAACTATAAATGCCTCGACCTTCTTGGTTAGCAAGCCCACATTACAAATAAATTTCTCCCCAGAAAAGATATCACTGGGGTTTGGGCGGTAATCCGGTAATAAGGTATCCCGTGGTATCTAAAAATAGCAACGGTATCGGTTTCATTACTGTCATTAAAAAACATGCTGCACATATAGGTCTATAGGGGCCTAACATAATTGTAGCATCGTCATAACAAAAATAAAGTCTACTCCATTCAATGTATCTGGTTGAATTTTTACTCGAGAAAAAGGTGACTGTGAAAAAGTACATGCTAAAAAAATGAACCTGAGCAGTTTTACAGATGTTTTAACACAGGTATGCCGAGGCGCTCATTTAGGCGCATCTGGGCAGAGTGCCGTTATCTCGTTCAAGCATACAAAGAAACTCCTCTGTTGAAAACACTTTTTCAGCCTTTTTTCTGCTTGCTATTGTTCTTATCTCTCATAAAAGGACGAAATGCAAATAAAACAGTAAAATACCACTTCAGGCTGCTCAGCAGAGTCCTCTGTGAGCACTCTGCTCATTCATGAGACAGAGTGGTGAAACTAACTGCGTGGTTATGCCGGTCAGTAGCTCAGCGACCCACCCAAATTCACCATAGAAATACCAATGACGATCCAGAAGGAAGTAACCCCGGAGACAGGTTATCGCATGAAGAGCGCTCCCTCCACTCTAGAAACCCCCTCCTCTTTATGTAAACAACCAGGACCTTCGTGATTGGTGTCAAACTAACATAGAGTCATAGAAGGAGACATTAGCTGGAATATAACTTTTGACCACGAAAAAGCAAAGGTAAGGCATACTTTACGATTTAGCAAAGTTTTTTCTGCTACTCTTTGGCTGCGAGCTCACCGACTTTTCGTCGCACAGTGAGGACGCAGACATCTTCGTGATCGTCAGACTCTCTGCTTTCAAATAGTACCGGGCTTGTGTGGTTTGCGTGAAGTGATGAAATCAGCAGAGGCAGTACATTTGACATGCGATATTTTCGTGTTTTCGTTACATGCGCACATAATTTCTTGGGGTATGAATTATGTTTGGTTTTGGTGGCAATGCTTAGTAGAGGCTTTGAGCTGAGTTTCTCCCCGTCATTCTTGTATGCTACAAGTTAGGATTGGTGTGAGCACTGACTGTCTGAACTGTGTGCATATCATGCTGCCCTGCAAAGTGGTTTCTAATTAGTCACAGTAATACCGTACACCCCAGGAAATTGTGGGGAAGGTTTGACGGTATCAAAATTTGGATACTGCCCAACTCTAGCAAGCCAACAGTTTGGTAATGCCACCTGAGGCTTACGTCATAATATTTAATTAGTCACGGTAATACCATATACCACGGTAAAATGTGGAGGAAGTTTGACGGTATCAAAATTTGGATACCGCCCAAGCCTAGATATCACCCACCTCTAGTTTAGGTGAGGGTTGCAACTAATGATTTTTTTCATTAAGGATTAATCTGTAATTCATTTCTGAGCTGAAGCACTTTGCCAATGAAATGTCAAAGACATTAGTGGAAAAAAGAGTATCACAATTTCCCAGAGTCCAGGGTGACATCAAATTACCTGTTTTGACCAATCAATGGTCCAAGATACTTAATTCACAATGATGTAAACAGAGAAAAGAAGCAAACCTTCACATATGAAAAGCTAGACCCATCACATGTTGGATATTTTTGCTTTCTTAACTTAAATTACTTACTGATTGTTAAATTGCTTTTCTCTCTCAAATGACCAATCTACTCATTATTTTGCTGTGAGAAATGAATAATGAATGCCACTACCTGCTTGGCCATTACACCCCAGTGGTAATGAATTTGACCTCAGTAACAATATCCTCGGCAAAGGGTTTCCAGCAGTGTTTTACAAAG
The DNA here is from genome assembly GCF_051107435.1 of Chaetodon auriga. Lineage (NCBI taxonomy): Eukaryota > Metazoa > Chordata > Actinopteri > Chaetodontiformes > Chaetodontidae > Chaetodon > Chaetodon auriga. Next base: position 23,927,033 of record NC_135077.1, on the reverse strand, counting down.
AGAGCAGAGGCCTATTTCATTCTACAAATGCCTATATTTAATGATTGTGGATACTGACTAGGTCATAATCTACAAACTATATTGATCACAAGACAAAGCCCATCAGCATCTGGGAGGCTTACCACCTTGGCAAAACAGTGTCCCTCAAGTTAGAGTAAATATATGAAGGCATTATCATGAACACCATCTTATTTTTAATACTGGCACTGAGTCGTGCCAATATCAAAAATGGCTGAAATATCTGATATAAGATTTTTTGTGTTTTGTCATATCGCTACACTGGTATATCACAATATGGCAAACGCGGGCAAAGATAATAAACATATACTCAAATTGAGTATTGTGAGTTATCAATTAATAATGGAATGGAGTGGGTTCCACTGTTAATACATGGCAAAAACCTTCACATGCAAAACTTAACACACTAATTCTCTTGTTGTTTATAATCTTCTCATATTTGATTTAGTCCACATGGGCCAGCTCTACATGTACCTCATTTTAGTCTTCTCTTCAACTTCAGTCAATACTAAGATGTTATCACAATCAAGCAGCACAGAAATTCTGTAATATTTCAAGATACATTTAAAAACACGACAGTATCAACATTCCCGGTCAATCGCTATGTGAAAAATGGTCAAACAAACTAAAAACCAATGTTCGGCAGTGGGGCAAGCTTTACCACTGGTGACTTGCAATCACAGTGTGACCACCGCTTAACAAGGAAGCTGGTTGGTTGAGCTGCTGCAGAGATGACCATAAAAGTGCAAACTGACACTCAACCTTTCCAAGAAGTCAACCACCAGCACTGAGGGAGGGTACTGCGTGACAGTTCAACTTCACGGCTCTAGAAATCTGTGCACTTTGATTTCACTCTGCGTGCATTATCGTACCTCTCACACGCTGTCCCCTGCGTGGAAAGCGAGCTGACGCGCTCACAGTTCAAATAAAAACAGACTGCAGGTGTAACCGTTGGAAGGAGTGAGAGAAAGAGAAAGAGAGAAAATGAAGACAGGCAGGGAGGAGGAGCAAATACAAGAAAACCCCAGCTTCTGTGTGTCAGAGGGACACACCCGTGGTGTACTCAGAAAGCCCGTCATTACCGCGGCTCACAAATGATAGCCCTGGCTAAAACAACTGGCTGAGCAGCAAGACTTTAGCCCCCACAGACAACATGGCTAGGAACAAATTCTAGGCAGTAAAAGAAATGTCCAACTTCTGATTTTTTCCCCCTCCTTTTCACATCTTACAGAAGGGACATTTCTGAGCAAACAGCGTGTCCAGACTTGCTCACAATCTTTTCCATCTCTGTTCCAGCAGGTCAAAGCAGACATGCCTGCAGGGTATTATGAGGAATATGACAGGCATGTCCATGCTGCAGTGAAACTCACCAATCAGCTGACTGTACCAACTCAAATCAACAATTCGGTTCCTTTAGATGAGCTGTCAAATGTGTCTGGGGTTGGTCTGTGCAATGGTTTTTAACATCACACACAGAAACAGCAAGCTTACTCCAAGTGTGATCCACTACAGCAGACTCAGCCCGGTCCCTCTGAGTAACCCAGCATCCATTCACACTGAGGGGTGTAAGCTGAGAAGGTGTCCGTGTTGGAAGCCTCTACGCAAGGGACTGAATAATGAAGCAACAAACACGCCTGCCACCCTACCACACCCCACACACCCAGACCTACACAACAGGTTCTTGCTTTTGTCCCTCGTTGCTCCACCACCACCAATCCCGTCTCCTTCCTCTACCTGGCCCACCACATCAAAAAAACAGCTGCTGAAACATTAAACAGTGTTTTCGCAGGAGACTCTCAACACAAAAAAGGCGAAGGCACTCACCATACAAGCACAGTCACCTGCAAAGCGCCATGCAGCAGCTACAGTGTCCACAGAGAGCGGTCGTCTCAGGTACACTAGGAAACTGATAAGCAATGTGAAGGCGAGACTGGACTTTGACTCCAGTTACGGTCTGGAACGCGGTGGACTGGCCGGTCGCTTCCGTGTCCTCTCATCTGAATACCCCCCACCCCCTCAGCTCGGGGAAAACTGGGAGAAAAGTCTGGTAAAATCGTGTCGCTTCGGTGTTTAGTGGCAGCAAACACAATGAGTGAACGTGTAAAGTTATAACATGACAACGTTACACCTCCCAGCCATCCACAAACCAGACCATTCATGGCATAAAATGCTCTTAGCTAGATAACGTTACATTAGCTGGATAATGTATATTTGCAGCTGTCTTGATATCAAGCTGTTTTTACGGAATGCGTAAGTTCTGTTAAAGTTTTCCCAAGCCTCACTCTGGATAAGTTATTAATCAAGCTAACGAATGGAATACACCGATGCTAGCTCCATTAGCTTGTGCTACGGTAGCTAGCCTGCTAACGCTGCGTTTACAACAATTTAAGTTCCCCAAATTAAAGGTCACACCTCTTTCCACCTACAACAAATCCCAACCAGCTGAGCCGAACACAAAACACCAAAAGACAGGCCATTACCGACTGCGGAGACTGTTAGGCGTGTTTTTCAAAGTCCATAAGTATATGGGAGGTGGATTCAGGCCTAGCCTAGCCGAGTGCTGCTGCTGCTGCTGCCGCTGCCGCTGCGCTGACACGATCCAAACCTCGACCCGCAGGCTCGGAGAAGTGAGTTGAGATGAGACAACAAAAACACCTCGGCGTGGTCGAACGAATACCTCACAGACGAACAAGTAACCTGTCCACCGCGGGGGAAGAACACTCACAGTGAGGACCGAGAAAACACCCACCTCTGCAAATTTTCTATCTTCTTTGCTTTGGCTTGTTGTTCACTTGTCTCTGCTCTTCCTCTCCGCTGGGGGGGGACAGGAGGGGGCGAGCAGCACAGGAGGCAACAGACAGGGAGAGAACAGCTCAGGGGGGCGTTTTTGAAAAACAGGTATGAATGCAGGCAATATGACTTTTTCATGAGTAATACTGATATTGCTCAATCACTATTTAATAAAAAAAAATATATATTTATATATGTTAAATCGATCAATTAATTTACCTTCCTCCACTTTAAAGAAAAAAATTCTCATTTCACGGTTTGCGCTATAATTAATTAAGCCCATTCTCCCTTATATTCAACCAGCATTGTCTCTTTTTCTCATCTTCTTGCCCTAAAGCAAAGCACTTCACACTATTTATTTATTTCTTTATTGGACATGGAAATAGCCTCTGAAGTTGAAGAGTTCCGATGCCACCATGCGGTCATGGTGCGCTATTACAGAGTCATGACCAATACAGCAGCTGCACTCCAGTTTTATCTTGGAGACAAGTAATTAAGTACATTACTTAAGCACTTTTACTGCACCACATTTGAGAGGGAAACATTTATATTTTATTATCCCGCACATTTATGACATTTTACAACTATATGCACTAATTGAGAAGTTGTACATGCGATGATTCGCTCTAGCTTAAACTACCTGGCGGTACATAACGTAGTTAAAATTAGTAAGGCTGCAACCAGTTGTTTTCATTATCCATTTAACCGCTAGTTATTGTTGTGATTAATCTTTTAAAAGTTTTCACTATAAAGTGTCAGAAGCTAGTGAAAACTGCCCGTCTCAGTTTCCCTCAGGCCAAAGGGATGTCTTTACATTGCTTGTTTTCTTGGCTGTTACTTTTGATGCAATATTTTTACATTGTGGTAATAACAACTGTATTAAAGTACAAGATCTGAATACTTCTGCCACAACAGTGGTGCACATTTATCGAAATACCCATTGAGAATACCAATGTAATCGAGCTGCAGACAGCTAAACACACGAATCAGGCAGATGGGGCGTTAAGAAGAATCATTTTTCTAGGCTCAAAAATGGCTGTAAGCAAACAGGTGAACGGGTCTTCTGCTACTGCTGTCAGCACACATACCCACCGCCTCTCATATTTGCATGTGTTGTTACACCATATTCAATGACAGAGCATGATGTTACACTAACAGCAAACAGCACAGGGCTTTTCACTTCCCATCACAGTATTCTGTGTAACATACAGTAAATATGCTGGTTATTTTTAGGGTTAGGGTCACATGTACATTTAGTGCAGCAAAAATGCAAAAACAACATATTCATAAGCAGCGTCAGGTGATTCCACACTTGATTGTGTAAATGTAAAGACAATTCTCTGAAGCTGCCCAATTACTATATTCTTTCAGGTTTTTTTGTTTGTTTGTTTGTTTTCGATGCAGTGCATGAAATCACTTTAACCTGATTTTGTTATAGGTACCTGATCTTAACTCCACAAAGCTTATGAAACATCCTGTTAGGGTGGCTCAGCGACAGAAGTGAGAAGAAACAGTGTCACAGGAAGTGTGATAGTGGACAGAAAAACAAAACACAACTTGTTATTCTGCGGTTTGACCACCTAACTTGTCCTATTAAAATCGAGAAATAGAGATGGACGAGTACATTTATGACAATGATCCTGGTGAACAAAACCAAATGGATGACAGAGCCTTTAACACAACTGGAGAGAGTGAAGAAGCGCAGGAGAGGGAAGTGATTATTTATGAGAGCTCAGACATCCACGAGGGTCACAACGCTGAGACGAAGAGCGCAGTGCATCAGCAGCCATGTGAGTAATTTGTGAGTGAGCAGATTTCTATGTTCCCTTTGCTGTTTGAATGATGATTTTCAATGTTCCACTACGCCACTTTAAACCCAGGCAGGACTTCTGTCAGGCCTGTCACCGTGTGCCTGGTGCTGCTCTGTGCTGTCCTCCTGGCTGCCGTCATAGGCACTGGCCTCCACTGTAAGAAATTTACCTTTATCTCAAGAAAGCAAAATCATGCTCCTGAACAACCACTGACCAACCTCAAGTCATCATTTACTGTCCCCTGCAGGCAGGGTCAGGCTGCGGACCCTCAACGAGAGCTGGTCTGAGGAGAGAAGACAGGCTCTGGTTGAACTCAGTGAGTGCAGATTTGGTTCGTGTGCTTCTCCCCGAGAGTTTCTCTGTTCGGAGTGGAAGTGGGACATTTTTACTTCTTAAATTGTCTATGCTTGCAGATCATTTCTGTGAGGATGGATGTAGATCGTTCAACAACAGTTTTTACTACATTTCTTCAAATCAAAAGAGCTGGGACGACAGCAGGAAGGACTGTAAAAACAGAGCGGCAGATCTGGTCATTGTGAACAGCATAGAGGAGCAGGTAAGAGAAAGACTGTGTCCCCTAACATTGCATTCAGTGCAAGATGTGTAGTTGGACTAATACTGTCACAAGAACCCATATTTTCACTGTTTTGTCAACTCTGGGTTCTATTACAGGTATTCATCCATTCGTTAAAGAAAATATTCTGGATTGGTCTGACTGACAGAGAAGACGAGGGAACATGGAAGTGGGTAGATGGTTCAGTTCTGAACAGCACAGGGTAAGACATCTTCTTGTGTTTCGTGCATCGTGTTCTGCAATAATAACCCCAGTCAGTCATTTGATTGTCTGTGTTTGAACAGGTTTTGGAGAAAGGGGGAGCCCAGTGGGACGTTTGCAGGAGGGAAGGAGGACTGTGTTGACATCTATTGGTACAAGGAGCAGAGAAGCTGGAATGATGATGACTGTGCCAAACAACAATATTGGATATGTGAAAAAGTGACTGAATTCTAACATAATTTTTCCTCCTAAATACAATACAGTGACAAATGTGGCTTTCATTTCTCATTTATAAAGCACTTTCTTGGTAAAAACTTCAGGATGAAGTCAGTACATCAGTACATGAAGTGTCTTCAGATTTACAGTGTCACTGCCATTTGACTGAAACTGAATGTACTTTTCTTACCAAAGCATCTTGCCAGAGAAATGCAGAGTTATTTATAGTCAGTATTTCACTGCTGATTTTAAACAGAAAGTGAAAATAGAATGCGTTTAAGTTTTTATTGTCAATTTAGAACACAATGTGCTACTCAAGCTTGAAAATACAAATGCAGAATTTTGATATTGAGTTATGTCGTGATTTTATGGTCTAAATAAAAAAATGAAATCTGGAAAAAAAAAAGTAAAAAATATGCTTTTATGTGTATGACAGATACAAAAATATATAATATATACAAAAACCTGAAACTTAAAGTGTCATTTTTTAAATTTTTATTTGTTCATATATCTCACATTTATATGATAAAGGACACTTCAGTGTGATTCAGTGTTTCAGCTGAATGTTGTACTACTAGACTGTGGAAAGTTTCATGTTTTCATGGTTTTCCTTCCAGTATAAATAGTAATTGCAGTGATAAAATTCATTTATACAGCACTATGCAGAGTTAAACAATCCATATGTGTATCTTTTTCATAGTTTAAATGTGATTCTTACACTCAAAAAATTGATTTTTCTTCTTGTTCTTACAGCTGAATGTTTGAGCTTCACCGTGCAGAATGATGTACGTGCAGAGTTTGACATTAGAAGGCTGTTTTCACGTTCATTGCTGAAAGCAAAAGGTTTCTCTGCACTCGATGAAAATCAGATTTTAAAGGGGTGGGCCTACGAGCAGGATTTGTGACATCACAAATAGTTTGGAAGACATTTCTGGTCCAACATTCAACTTACATAAGTGTGATGTGGAGACTTGAAGCCTCCAATGCACAAACACTGAGACATCTCCTGTGAAGTAGTTCAACTTTTGAAACAACATATATTTGCATAATTGTAGATTCAGGGTCTTTTAATGAGGAAAAAGGAGTAAATGTCATTTCTTTTTAGGATTTTAACGAGATAATAGATTAAATTTCGTGACTATTTAATGAACCGCTGTGGTACTGTGTTGGAAGAAGTGACCTAGTTTAATTTCATGATTTATTATCTTCCTGCAGGTCTTTGTACACCACTGGCACAGTGTTCATCCCACTGTCAAAGGCAGTTGTGATGTTTTGTACGTAATACATGGGGTAGTTTTAGAAAAAATGTCATGTCGCACGTTGTGTATCAGAAACAGTTTTATCTCTGTCTGTCACACGCACTCTGCTCGTTATTGTCATGTCTCATTACTGCAAGCAAGAGGAACGTTATATAACTTACCAAAACTCTGATGGGACTCGTGTGGGTTGCAAAGCTATCATTATTTGATTAAAATGAAAATTCATCCTAAAACTTTCATATCTGAAACACTGACAGTGAAGATCAGGTTTGGTGTCAGTTACTCAAGTTTAAAGAGCATGAGATTACTTTGTTTTGTACCAATGTCCAACAATCATACATCATTGAAGAGGAACTGGGCGGGGGGGGGGGGGGGCGATTTCAATAAAACAACAGTATCAGTGGCCCAGAATACATTGCTGTCACTTTTTTTCCTCTAAAACATTGATTTTCCTGTTTTCCACTCTCACCTTTCCTTACATCCAGTAGCTACTTTGCAGAGCTGTGTGTTGTCCTGACACCTGGTGTGGGCGGTCACCATCCTCTTCTGTCACCTCATCTTCTTATCCAACATCAAGCCCATGCTCACCTGGCTAGCCATAATGACCAAACCACACCTGAGCTTTAATATGATTGAATTTCTTGGAGCATTTTTAAGTGTGTCACTCCCTGCATAGACAAACGAAAGCAGGATGTCAAAGTCAGATGACATGTTATCATGGTGGATTTCATTGATTTCATTGAGTTGCATTGTGGGTAATACAGGTGCCAGGTTTTGGTTCTCCTACATCAATTTTGTATCTTTTTTAACTGTGTGACTCAACATCATGAGTCTGACCTCTTAACAAGGACGAGTTTTCAAAATGAAAGGAATCTAGGCTTGATAAAAATCTCCCTCCCTGCTTTTAAATGTGAGCAGTGAATAATATATGAACACAGTTTATAGCTGGTGGCCTTTAACACATACTGGCATGATTCTTTTATGTGCTTTCACTCCCCTCAACCACGGTCTTTGGGATTGGAATCACGTACTATTCATATTAAGCCTGATGTCAAGTGAAAGTGAAACCTTCGTGTAATATTTAACAGTGAGCTTTCGTTTGAAAAGCAAATTACAAAAGTTGTTCAACCTTGTTTATTAACTGAGGAGCATCGGTCTGCTGCTCTTCTCCCTCCTCTTTATTTTCTCCCATCTCAGTCTCCTCTCTGGCTTCCAAGTGTGTCGTTTTGGGAATATATGTGTGTTACAGGGTGAGGTCATATGAGAGAGGTCCTCTCAGGTGTTTCTGATGCCATTGATATGGACATCTGAGCCAGGGGTGAAAGCAAATAAGATCAGAGCAGAAAAGGGTTTGTCATATGCTGAAGTTGCTGAGAGAAGAGAAACAATGAAATGGTGGCAGTACAAGAGGAACCGGAGCAGTTGTGTTGTTGAAATACGGGAAGTCAGAGAGGATCAAGACGGTGTTGTCAAGAGATTCTTGAAAATTGTGAACACATCTGGAGAAGATCTAGATGTGTCACTGAGGAAAGGATTTGCACCAACTCAGAAAAATGGGTCTAGGTTATAGAATGGACAATGTCATGACTGGCATCGCTGTTACAGCCCAGGAGGTGGCGGTAATGGGCTCATATGGATTCCAACCGCCATAAAACTAACAGAAGAAGCAAACCAATGTTTTGTATTGATTGTGCCTGCTGCGTTATTGCTGCGCTACATATGTGCATTTACGGTAAAGGGGTCAGTAGGAAGTGTTCCTCATCCTGCAGACGGCAGCCTCTCATCCCTCACAGCTGGGCTCTGAAACCAAGCACCGATACTTTTTACATTTCACATCCGCCTGACTACTGCAGTCATGGAGGAAATGACCGCGTTTCATTTTAAATTGTCCTCCATCATGGAGAAACTGCTCGTGTCCGCCGTGAAGGAGATCAAGCAATTAGTGTGTGATTACAGTGCCGTCCTCCGTGCGGAGCTGAGCAGGGAGAAACAAGACAACAGCGTCCTGAGGGAGGAACTGAAGCTGCACCGTCCCGTTAGCGGCATCATGCAGAGGTCTCAGGACGGTAAAGTGTGTGTGCGCGCGTGTGATACTGACAGTAGACATACTCCCGCACAGCTTCCCCCCTCAGTCCGCAGAAATGCCTACAAACACTCTGTACTTGGACATGTTGACTTTGGAGTGCAAATAAATGATCCATTCACCTGCCATGACATACTCGCTTTGTGGACTTTGTCGCCTTAAAGGGAAACTTTTCCCAGTCCGCAGCTGGCATCCAATCAGAACAACGCGTCGAGGTAACGCGTGATAGCCAATCAGAACGCGGTGTGGCGTGACTAGGCGGAACCATCCTGAGGGGAGAGACGCGCCCTGGAGTAACTTTAACTCTGAGAGGAAGCGTCTCTGTGGACAGTCCGTACACACCTCCCGTCTGTCCGGGGACAGTTGTGGAGGAAATCAAAGTAACTGCAGTGCGTGTTTGCACGGCCATAGCTAAGAGGTTTTCATGAATAAGCATCCTCAGGTCTGACCTGGCCATTATTTCATCCATGACAAACTGGAATGGTTACACGCACTGTGTATAGGCACCAACACGGCCATAGCACCATGTTCTGATTATGTTACCTCTTAATCTGAGTACCTCTGATTAGGGGCCTTAAAGGTCCAATGTGTAGGATTGAGGGGGATTTATTTGCAGAAATGTATTCTAATATTTATGTTTCATTAGCATATAATCACCTGAAAAGAAGAACAATTGTGTTTTTGTTTCCTTAGATTGAGCCCTTTATATCTTTATATCTAAATTGTAGGAAACAATGGATCAGGAGTGCAACTGCAGACAGATGAGATGGAGAGAAACGCCGGATGGAGGAATGAAGAAGAAACTGCAAAGGAGCAGGAGGAGGTGAGGCCCTTCATTCAGACCAGTGCACTGTACATTCCCATTTTGTGCGGTCTTTAGTCTAGAGAGGAAAACTCTGGAGCCAATTCAAGCGGAGATGTAACAGAGACGTTGCTTGAAGACATCAGATATCATGACGACAAACTGTACGATCAATTATCGCTTTTTCAGCTGACATACTGGGCTGTGAGCAAGACTTACCAACACCTTCATGGCTGAAATGTCTTTTAACACCAGTTGTCTTTGCCCCTGAGCTTTCCTCTGTGTACTAAAAAAAAGACTCGGTGCAGACAATTTCCTCCACTTTTGTGACAAATGCTTTGTTTAATGCAACCAACTGACAATATCTGACAACACAAGGAAGTGAATGTGGGCAGCATAGTTTCTTCTCCGCTGTGTGGAGGTCATGCAAAATCACTGATGTAATTATAGAGTGACTATTAGCTGACGACCCTGTTATTATGACAGATGTAATTCTAATGTGGTCAGTGTGGGCTGTGGGACAGTTAACACCATCTTACATGCTGTTGTGTGCCACAGGGAACCTCAAGATTTGCAGACTGCAAGTTTGAACCAGTTACTGTCAAATGTGAGGCAACTCCTGAAGAACAACCAGAGCTGAGAGGTTAACACACAATATTACTGCTGAAATAACATCATCGTTCTAATGACTCTAATGCAAATAGTGACTCTAATGATGCTTCTGCTGTTCTCTTGAGTAGCGCCTCCTGTACACTCACCCCCCTGTTCTCAGGTGGGTGACTGTTCTCAGCATCAGGATGCAGCTGGACAGAGCTCGCAGATCTGCAGTGAACCCCCAGAGGACAGCAAAGATCTACACACAGACTTCAAGCAGTCTGTGGAAACTCATTGTCAGTTGAGTATTTTGCCGAGTGGAGATCAGTTCATTGATCTGGGATTTCATATCAAAAGAGAGTCAGAAAGTCCAGATCTTCAGACTCCAGGTGACAATGTAAATCTGGGCTTTGAGCTCCAGCAAGGGATTCTGTGTCAAATGTACACAGACTCCGGGGCGTTCCCTGTGTGCAGCACTGTGCCTGACACCCCAGCACTCTCATGTTTCAGCAGCTCACACCAATCAGGAACACTGGACATCCCTGACGCATCCTTAAACAGGCAGCATGCTGCAGACAGAGACACATTCAGCCACCAAGGAAACCTGTTTGAAAGTGGAAGTAGAAGCTGCAGTATTTCAGCCTTCGGGGCCAATCAAGCAGCTGGCCGTTTCAAGTACGTATGTGACTACTGTGGGAAGGGTTTCCCTTTCCTGAGCATGATGAAATGCCACAGGCTCAAGCACACAGGGGAGAGGACTCAGGTTTGTGGACAGTGTGGGATGAGCTTCATCAGACGGAGCCACCTGAGGCGCCACGAGCTGCTGCATTTGGGCGTTCGGCCGTTTACCTGCCAGATATGTGGTCGCAAGTTTTCTCGTAGTGCCCACCTCAGTGCACACATGAAGACTCACTGCAGGTGAACATTTCTGTGCTAACATGTGGCCATAGGCCACAGAGTGCATGGATCTTCATGCTTGTGTCCATGACAGGCTCTGTGCTGTTTTTAGCTCTTTGAAACTTGATCAATCAATATTTTATGTATCAATAGGATTTATATAATGTTTTTTTATGAGATATGGAATGGGTAAGTCTTATTGCTCTTACCCGACAGCACAAAGTAACAGTAAGTGACTGACTGGTGAAGAAAGTTGAGCATCTAACTCGATAACTGCAGCTAAAGAGTCCGGAGATGACCAAAACAGAGCTGAAAGAAGAGTGCAAATAGATGAAGAACAAAACTCCGAACAGTAACACCTTCACAAGGCAATAACATGTCAGGGTTGTGCTTCTGATCCTGTGACCCAAACTAATGTCGCTTTCAAAGAAGAGTTTTGAAAAGTTTGCTTATTCACTTTCTTGCCGAGGGTTAGACAAGGAGAATAATAGTGCTGACACAATGTCTCTCTTGTGTTTGCTCATCCCTCTCTCTCCCTCCTTTTCATCGCCTCTCTCTTCCTCCATTCGCGTGCATTTTTGCCACCTTTGCCATTTTCCTTCTATCCACCAGATGCCCTCAGACGTTTACGCCACCCCTCATCTGCTCTGCAATAACCCCTTTATGGTTATGTTTAGTCAACAATCCCCATTCAAAACACGTGGGTGTAACTGTAGTCTTCCTGAGGTCCTAGTCCCATTCCCTCCAGTCCAAATCACCTGACCTTCCCCGCCCACCTCCTCACCTGTTTCTGCTTTCTCTCATCAGCCCTGCTGTTGCCTTTACCTGAAACCATGCCATCTGTAATAGGTTAAAGGATAAATAAATAAAGGATTAAAAAGATTGACTTGTCTCTCTCTCTCTCTCTCTCTCTTTCTTTCTTTCTTTTTTTTTTTTTTTTTTTTTTTTGTAGTTACATGTTTGGACTGTCTTCCTAGTTTGGACCTTTGCCTGACTTTTGACTCTGTAAGGTTTTGTAGGTTCCCCATTAAATCACTGAACTGATCCTGTTGGGTCCTGTTGCAGTTTCCTGTATTCACCCCTGTGACAACTACTGTCATGTCTGTACTGTAAATATGAAGCTACCACTAGCAGCTGGTTAGCTTAACTGTGGACAGAGAGCCTGTCCTTCCTGTCTTTTTGCTAAGCTATGAGGTAACGATGTGAAAAAAGTAGCTTCATATTTAGTACACAGATATGACAGTGGTATCTGTCATCTTGTCTAACTCTTGGCAAGTGAGTGTGTTAAAAAAAAAGTGTATTTCTCATAATGTTGTGTTCGTTAAAGCGGCATTGTTCAATATTTGCTCACAAGGGGGCAGAAGAACTCTCACTCAAATAAAGTTCTTTTAGTCAACAGTTCACAGTCCACATCCAGCACCATCAGAGCAACAGTCATTTGTAGTTGTGGTCACTGCTCTGGGAAGGTTTTCCACATGGTTTTGGAGTGTGCCTGTGGGAATTTGTGCCCATTTAGCCAAAAAGAGCATTTGGGATGATGGATGAGAAGGCCTGGCTCACAATCACTGTTCCAATTCCTCCCAAAGATGTTCAGTGTGGTTGAGGTCAGGGCTCTGTGCAGGCTAATCAGATTCCTCCTAACTGTGTCTTTATGAGCGATGCTTTGTGCACAGGAGCACAGTCAAGCTGGAACATCTGCCAAATCCAAAATGTCATCACTCCAAGGAATACATTTCTACTGCCTCAGAATCCAGCTGCAGTGTGTTTTACACCATTCAGCCGACACTTGGCATTGCACATGGGGATGTGAGGTTTGTGTACAGCTGCTTGGCCATGGAAACCTATTTCACAAGCTCATATCAATTTAATTAATGTAGCCCACCCAATTGAACAAATCATAGTTTGCCTCAAGGGCATTTACTATCTATACAGCATGCACCCTCTGTCCTTAGACCCTTGATTCAAATGAGGACAAAAAAAAAAAAAAAAAAAAGGAGGAATAAGCATGCACATCCAAGATAAAGAGTGCAGGTACTGCGCAGAAAGTGAACAAATCATGAAATATATAGCTCACACACTGCAGGGCTCCAATGTCCAGTATGTATTGCACCACTTGAGTGCAACTAATAGTGGACTTTGGATCATGACTTTCATGTGCTGATGTTGCTTCCAGTGGCAGTTTTGAACTCTGTAGGTGATTTTTACATGCTTCACTTGTTGGCTCCTCTTTGTGAGTTTTTGTGGTCTGATACTTTGTGTTGCAGAGTTTGAATTGAGTAAGATACATGATGACCTCCAGAGGACAGTAGAGAGCTCAAACAGACAACAGGAGCAATGAAAGTTTGCACATGCATGATAAACTTAAATGACTTACACTGTGAGAACTAATTAGAATAATCTTTATTAAATAAAGAAATTAGTACAAAGGTGATTACAAAAAGAAAAATCCCAAATGTGAATTTCCCTTGGGGATGAATAAAGTATCTATCTATCAAATGGACCATAAGGGCAGCATTTTCTAATGCTACCGTCATCATGAAGACACTATTTTCAACAAAAAATAGAACATTATTATATTCCTGTAGGTGCAAAGATGTGTCTTTTGTCTCATTAGTGAGTTTGGATTGTTTTTAGAGTTTAGTATATTTCATCTCCGGGCTTCAGGGTCTTAATTAAAGTGTTCTCATCCTGTAGACTGAATAATAGAAATCCGTAAGATTAGCTTCTAACTCACAATTGAACAGTTAATGGGAATTACTGCGTACATAATAGAGACCCATATGTTAAAGTGGTTTCCAGCCATGTGTCCACCTGTTGTCATTAGCACTGGAGCGCACACAGAATGGGACAGTGAGGCGCGGCACTGCGCATTAGAGACAAACTGCGGCTCGGTGCAAGGTGCATCAGTGTTCTGCAGAGTCCCTGCACAGGACGACTGGAACGGATGTTTGGATCCGCTGGAAATCACCAGGTAAACATTTCAAAGATAAATGCAGCACGGCAGGTGTTGGCGAAATGAAGCGCGTTTTCTTACAAGCCTGAGGTGAGTTACGTCTCCACACAATTTATTGGTTTTATACTCATATGGACGATATCAAATGTCCGTTCAAATTAGTTAGATAGTTCTTAATAAACCATGTGACAGTTCCACTATAAGGGTCTAATTTCTTGCGGTTTTGTGTCCACTCTCGGTGTGCCAGGTGTCAGTGCGCATAGATTATGCGAACTAATCTGGATTATGGTCAGCACCGCCTGGCGATAACTGCCGTCCTGTCCTCATGTTACATTGTGAGTTGCACATGAGACGCAGGAAAAAAAAAAAAAAAAAAAAAAAAAAAAAAAAAAAAAACCAAGATAAGAGACATCGGATTTTTCCGGCGTATGTGAAGTTTAAAGGGGAAATACATATCCTGTAATTTGTAGAATAACCACAGGGAGAAGTACTACGGCCCTGTGATTATTGAAGTATCACAGTTTATGTATGCTGCATTTAAGTAAAAGTACAGACATGTCAGCAAAATGCACTTAAAGTATCCAAAAATAAACACGGTACTTTAAGTTCAGAGTGATCCCTTTCAGAGTTTTCGTGCTATATAAATGTAGTTGTTAAATATAGTGAAATAAAAAGTACAGTATTTCGGGAAAAGTACTTGAATAAATGTTTACTTGTGTATTACTTTCCACCACTGCCTACACATGTGACTGACCAAAAGAAATACTCAAGACTAATGTTATCAGGTGACACTTTTTGCGGTTAAAAGCCTGTTCAAACCGAGTTGGTGTCTCTGTTTAAACAATTATGTATTTCATTTAGCCATATTAAAATGTCTGTTCCTTGTCTCTATATGCTTTCAGGGTGTTGTCATATCAAGTCCCCCTGCAGCTTTCATTATCCATGGTTTGCTTGTAGTGCTGGATTGGGCTGTAACTGAAAGTTTGGCTGTAACTGAAAGATGAAAAACACCTTACACCTGTTTTTGTTCTGCATCTTAGAAACTTTATTCCATCAGAGACCTTTACTGTCCTGCATTTGCTGAGATGAACTCTCAAAACTCCTTAAAGAGGAATTAGACAAACGGAGAACCTTTAAGAAAAGGAGAGACAACAGCTTCTCTGGGAACTCATAGTGGAAATCAACCTGCTGGTGACGCGGAGAAGGAGCGAGAAGCATGCAGGGGCAAGAGGCAGGAACCAGGCTGCGCTACAGACTGACTCTGGCCTCGGGGATGCTGGAGTGTCTTTGTTTTGCCGGTGTGGTGTTCGGTTTTGCCTCTCTGGTGTTTGTGCTGAAGGAGGATGGTTACTTCAGTCAGCTGTGTGTTAGTGCCAACGACACCCAGATCAGTCCAGGTGAGCAACTCTGAAATTCAGATTCTTGTTTCTGGGATGCTGATCCGAGTATCCCTGCAGGGTACACCTCAGAAAAGACTGATTATCTGATTCTTTAAACTTGATGCTCTTCTAAAGCACTGGAAGTAGATTCATTCATTCAATCTTTATTTTAACTAAGAAATACACTGAGGCAGAGACCTCACGTACAATACAGTTAGAGAGAGAATATAACAGTAAAAGTTAATAAACCTCATTGTTTTAATAGTGTCAGTCCACACATGAGCTAGTATTCTGCACACACTAAGGAGCACCACCTGTAACCTGTGGTTTTCACTTCAATGTGCCGCTCCTATATGAACACCTTCATGGATGTGGTGATGTTCAGGTCCAGTTAGCTCAACATCCCATTTCTCTCTCTTTATCTCTCTTACAGGCTGTAAAAGACAGGATGAGCAGTTCTCTCTGGTCTTCACCATCGCCTCGTTCCTCAACAACTTCCTGGTTCTCATCAATGGCTACCTGTTTGATCGATTTGGCACCATGGTGACCAGGCTGCTGGGAATGTGAGTCCACCTTGTTATTCTCTCTCTAACCATAAAACAGAAAAGATGATCTAGGCTGCAGTCTAAAAAAAGCCCGTCAGCATCAGTTTTTGTGATATCGTGGACAAATTCTACCTTTTCACACATGCACCAAATATTTCTGCAGCTGCAAAACTTTATTACACATTCACAAACTTTAAAAAAAAAAAAAAACACATTCAGCACGCAATTTTTTTCACATGCATGTGAAAGGTTCTAAACAACTGCAGGCTGAGAGATTTGTGAACGCCTCTCACAAGCGCAGAATATTAACGAGCCTTATTTGCTTCCGTGTCATGACTTTATAATATAATCATGAATCCTGTTCCTGATGAGCATCATTCAGTCACAGGATGGATAGTCCACAGACTGTCTGTCCACACATGGTCCACTTCACTAAAAACATGGGCCTGCAGACGTGTCACACACGTACATGAATGTTGGTGTGGTGAAGTGTCTCATAGCAAATATGACCTGCTGATAACAATAATTGTTTCCCCCATTTTATTATGCTATCACAAATGGGTTCAATTTTGAATAACCTGTTCTCGCTTTTATGGGACAGTACAAAATGTTGATTTGTGTTACACATTGACATTGTTGGTGATTTATTTATTGTTTGCAGGTGATACAGGTTAACAGGTTAAAGAGCACCACCAAGATATACTAAATATGAGTTCATAGTGTTTGATATTTGCCATTTTATTTATTATATGTGCTTTACATGAAATAAAACTGGGAATAAATTAAACTTTAAATCAAACACGCAGACATAGATAGGAAAATATCATTAAATTAATACAAGCATAGAATATCTTGGTCAGTTCATAAGACAAATAGAAGAAGACAAGAGGTGCATGTTTAGACAGATTTTGAAGGTATCAGTGGAGGGGGACGTAATTGCTAATGATCTAATTGTTAGCAGCAAACTATTTCAAACAAGTGAAAACGCCACCATCACGTTTGGTTTTTAACTGGCTGTGTGGAATGGAGAGCAGTGATTGGTCACCAGATCGTGGGGTTGAGAGGCAGAATGGGGGATGAGTATTTCTGAGATGTAACCCGGTGCCAATCCATGACGTGCTTTAAAAACACATAAAAGAATCTTAAGGTAAGTTCTGTACTTCACTGGGAACCAGTGAAGAAAGACCAGTACAGGAGAAATATGGGCTCTCTTCCTGGTACCTCTGAGGAGTCTCACTGCTGCATTTAAAACCAGCTGCAGGCGAGATAGAGCTGACTGACACTGAAAATCAGCTTTGTGCTGCGTGTGTGTATGCATTGGTGGATAAATGACAGAGACACTGATGTAGCTGCTCTAAATTCAGCCGTATTTCTCTCTCCAGATGTTTGTACACGACTGGAATGCTTCTTGTGGCCTTCTCCAGTGCAGGTTGGCACGTCTGCGCGTGCGCGCACACACACACACACACACACACACACACACACACACACACACACACACACCGAAGTGTGTGTACATGCACAACAGCATTCACAGCATAGATCGAACAATCACATGACCATTTCAAGCAGTTCACTCAACTTTTGCAATATAACAATATTTCAAATAAATCACCTAATTTTAATGTTACTAGTTGTTGAGCAACATAATTAATGTCGTTTACATTTGAGAAATGGGATTCACCTCTCACCCTCATGTCATCATACCTGTTTCCACTGTTTCCAATCCTTTCACGGTGGGAAACACCCAGTTTCCAACTTCTAAATATAATATTGTGCAACCATTTGTTTAAGCATACATGCATATTCTTGCCGCTTAGCTTTACTTTGTGTGTGAACATGTTCCATTACTGACATTTCTTTTTTAAATGTACTTAACATACATGCATAGCTACGCCACAGAGCCAACGACTGTAGTGTTCTTGCTGGATTTGACAGTGATTCAGCTGTTCATCGATGCTAAAACATTTCTGGCTATCGTGTGACTCAGGAATCCAGCACTAACCAAGTGAAAGGGAAGGGCTGATAGTCATGCATAATCAGTGGAGTCATTTCTGTACTTGTAGCATTTTCAGAGCTGCTTTTTCCTGCCTTGTCCTGCATCGCTGTGGGAGGAATTCTGTTCCTTCTAACTAACATACAGGTAAATTCTGATGATATATTAGTGGAAATATCTCAGCGTAGACACTTTGAAATCCCAAATTATGAAACTGTACAGCTGAACGGTCTCTGTGTGTTGGGAAGGTGGGTAACCTGTTCCCTGCTCATCGCTCCACCATCATCACCCTCTACAATGGTGCCTTTGACTCCTCTTCTGCTGTGTTACTCATCATCAAGGTAAAGGAGTGCAGCCATGTCAGCTATTACAACACCATGTTCTGGCAGCATCTGAAATCATTTACGAGGTAGTAGGTCATGAAACGTTATCATGCCCTATTCAGGGCATTCACATTGCAGGATGGTGGGTTGCACTTGGACTCTGGCCATTCTCACCGGAGTCAGACAGCTTGCTTCAAAGTGAATGAGTTCAGTAGTTTTTTTCCAAAACACAAAAACAAGTTTAGCTTGTGGGTTGAAATGTAGTTGAAAGACGCCATTTGAAATCATGCAGCTCTGCTTCTCGGACACACATTTATGCTCTCTGCTCTTTTATTTGAGCTGAGATCAATATGAACATCAACTTCTACAAAATGGCTATTATCCATTTCCTCTTGTTTGTTTAAGCAAAACATTTTCCTCTGCTTTCCAGGTTCTGTATGAACAAGGAATCTCTCTCCGCTCCTCCTTCCTGGTTTTGTCCTCCTGCAGCATCATACTCCTGTTGAGGACCTTCCTACTGATGCCCAGAACCCACATCCCCTACCCTCTGCCACAATACTACACCTACGGGTGAGAACATTAACTGGACTTTGAAGCGTTAGATAGTATAGATAGATAGATAGATAGATAGATAGATAGATAGATAGATACTTTAGGAGTTAAAAGTCAAATGTTAAGAGTTAAATGTAAAAAAAAAAAAAAAAAGTAAAAATGTCCACATGTCCAGTGCAATAGGACTAAAAGTACAGATGTCCAGTGCAAACAGAATTAAAATTAAAGATGTCCAGTGCAAGCATAATTGAGGGTAAAAATGTCCAAACAGAGGTAAAAGTAAAAATGTCCAATGCAACAGGATTCAAGTTAAATGTCAAGTGTTTAAATGAGTTTAAGTGAGATGTCCAGAGTTGAAATGTCCAGTGCAAACAGCAAGTTAAGGTGCATGTTGAACAGAGTGTTGTACAGATTCCATTGAGAACATTGAGGAATGTTGACATTGATGTTTAACGTTTCCCCCCCAAGTGGAGTTAAAGAGCCGCATGGCGTGGGGGAGGAACGACTTCCTCAGTCTGTCGGTGGAGCAGGACAGTGGCAGCAGCCTGTCACTGAAGCTGCTCCTCTGCCTGGAGATGACGCTGTGCAGCAGATGCAGTGGATTGTTCATGATTGACAGGAGCCTGCTCAGCACCCGGCGCTCTACCACAGGTGTCAGGCTGTCGAGCTCTGTGCCCACAACAGAGCCCGCCTTCCTCACCAGTCTGTCCAGACGTGTAGCGTCCCTCTTGTTGATGCTGCCTCCCCAGCACACTGCTGCGTGGAAGAGGGCACTTGCTACCACAGTCTGGTAGAACATCTGCAGCATCTTTTTGCAGATGTTGAAGGACGCCAGCCTTCTGAGGAAGTATAGTCGGCTCTTCCTCTCCTGCACAGAGCATCTGTGTTGCCAGTCTAGTCCATTTTATCATCCAGTTGCACTCCCAGGTATTTGTAAGTCCGTACATTCTCCACACAGTCCCTTTGATGGTCACAGACTCCGGATGAGGCCTGGGCCTCCTGAAGTCCACTACCTTTTCCTTGGTCTTGGTAGTGTTGAGGTGCAGGTGGTTGGAGTGGTTGGAGTGGTTGGATGTGACATGACATTCACTTTTCTCAATGTACAGGTTGGATTGTGGACAGGCCAACACTTACAATGTGGAGCAGTTTGAGAGGATGAGGGATGGGACATCCAGTGGGAAGGACAATGTGTCAGCAGAGCCTGAGGACGAGACAGAAGCCAGAGATACAGATAAAGGTGCCTGTCTTCTATGTTGACATTACCTCAGTTGAACTGCACACACATCATTATATATTCAAAGTGGGGCTTTATGAAAATGGCATGCGAAAATAAAATTACATTTCATTTGCCTATGCAGAAAAATAGACAAACAAGATCATATGAGCAAAAAAACCTGATACTTGTGCAGTATTTTCACCCACATCTCCACTGTTTTCCACTATTAGACACGTACATTTTACATCAGCAAGCAGCCGTCATCTAATTTAAAATTCTTCAAGGTGTGTGGGAATATGATATTTAATTGATGGACGTTGTACAGTAGCAGGGAAACACCCATTAACTCGTAAACATCGTTGTACTTTCCACTGGCTAAGCTAAGGAGGTGATTGAACTGAACGTTAAAAGCCAACCACTGAACAAAAATAGTTTAACAAGTAAATATTAGTAAATGTATTCAACTTTAAAGCTTTTTTCAGCCTGTGGACTTGGTTTCAATTTCCCATAAAGTTCAGACCTCACGTAAATTTCCACGTGTTTAGTGGCCAGTTTCCGGAGCTGTGTGCTGTCCTGGTTCTTCCTGTGGCACGTGTTGTGGTTGTCCATAATGCAGCTGAGACTCTACCTCTTCATCAGCACGCTCAACCCCATGCTCACCCGGCTGACCAACAATGACCCCAACCTGGGTAGCTCATCACAGAAGTCCAAAAGTCACTGGCTTTTAATTGCACCTGTATTAACTGACTGTGATTTGAAGTTCTTCTTATCTGCTCTCATCATCACCATCCAAACCCAACTCTTGTTTTTTTCCTTTGTTCCCTCTCTCAGTGAGCCAGTTCACCAATGCGTTTGCCATAACCCAGTTTTTTGGCATAGTGTGTGCTCCCTGGAACGGACTCATCATGGACAGACACAAGGGAAAGCCTCTGGCTCCTGGTAAAACAAGGACTGGTGTTATAACTGCATGTGTGTGCATGCTATTAGGCTACTTCTCACTCGTTCTTCCTTCTTGTAGGAGAAACAGAGCAGGAGGCAGACCTGCGTTCCTCCTCTCTGTCTCTGTTCCTAACCTCCCTGCAGTGCCTGCTGCTCTCCGTGTGCGCCTCCATTCCTGTCCTCCCTCTGCAGTACCTCACCTTTGTTCTACAAGTGCTCAATCGCTCCTTCCTCTACGGGGGAAATGCGGCATTCATTAGCATTGCGTAAGTAGCTATCACACACACACACGCAGGGGATGGACAAAATAGAAGATACACTTTACAGCAGAATAGTTAGACGTGACTCGATGGTCATTTCTGAGTCATTTCTGTCATCACTGTGCTGTTAAACGTATACAGTGTATTGTCCGTCGATCAGAGGGAACTTTCCTGTGTCTGGCAGCATACGGTATGTCACCATGATGTTTCAAATATGACATTTTTCACCATTTCAGACTGTTTCAGTTCTGGCAGCGACTCTCTTTGCACCTCTTTAAGGTGTACTGTTGCTTGAAAAGTCACTTATACTGTAAAGAAATTGCAATTTTTTTTTTTACAGCAGTTTGTGCAGAGCTGCTGTGAGGTAGAATGTAGGATGAAGACCTTTCTCAAAGTGTTAGCCCTCCTACAAATCAGCTAAAATGCTTCTGACTCACAACTCATTTTCTAACCTGGCATTCTCATCCTCTACGAAGACTCGAGGTGCATGTCTCAGTGAAATTGTCACAAAATGCTGAAATGCCACTGGAGGTGTGGCACCACTGGTGTTTTTAATACTATACATGTGCATAACTGACAGGTCTACATATATGACCTTGAAGATACTACTGAGTTCTAGTATGGGAATTGTAGGCTTCCGGATTTTGAAGCTTGACTCATACTCTGAACTGAAAGTCAGTATATCTCAGCGTCTACTGCTTAGATTTTGACCTTTCTTTTTTAAATCTGGCTCTCACGAGTCTCCCAATGTTATGAAAGTATAACCCTAAATTGCTTGAGTACCCCTTGCTGCCTGAATTGAAGATTCATCAGTAGGGAACACTGCAAAATTATGTAATGTGGTTAAGAGGAAAGGGTCAAAAACTGATAATAGATGCCAGAGAAGTTCAAGTTGAAGTTGGAAAAAGCATGTTGTAATGACTGGAGGGATGCTGATTACTGAAAGACTTTTTTTTTTTTTTTTTACCCTTTATTTTGTTATTTTATTGAATTTTTTTGGTTGTGTGACAGATGGACAGAGGTCATGCACATAACTGTGGAAATGCCGTGTCTCTCTCAGTTTTCCAGCCTGTCACTTTGGGAAGCTGTATGGCCTGGTGATGTCCATATCTGCTGTTGTCTCTCTGCTGCAGTACCCCTGCTTCTCCCTGGTCGACGGAAGTCTGGGTGGAGACCCCTTTTTTGTAAGTGCTCAAAAAAGTTTAAAAGGCCATTTCGCAAAAGAACCACTGGATGAACAGCAAATCACTGATGGAGAACACATGAAAACATTTTGAGGGGCTCTCAGGCTTAGTTTGTCCCACTGTAACCCTCGCTGGGTTTATTTTAAAATGTGCTGTACAGCATGTTGACATGCAAAGCAGAACAGCCGTGTGATACTGTAACTGACACCAGACAAATGGAAAACTGCTGTTTTGATGTGTTCCAGGTGGACATTGCTCTGACTCTCCTTACTCTGTTGGTGTTCATCCATCCTATCTACACCTTCATCCACTGCAGGCGAGTAGCCCGCCGCAGAGAGGACAACGCCCAGACTGAGGTCACTAATGGCTCCAAAATGACTGAAGCCAAGTTATAGTTCTAGGGACGATAGGTTCTAAGTGTATTTTAGTCTGCACGTTTGAATTTTTCAGGTTGTTAAATGCGTTTCTTGGAGAGAAAAAATTAACATCTTCTCACTTGCCAGGACTCTTCAGGATGTTAAAGTAGAAAATTAGTAGGAAATATTACAGTATTTTGTACATCGCTTTTTTGTTGTTGCACTTGTAGGGGAATCAGTTCATTAAACCTCTAAGTTAATGTTGCATTCGTTAATAAAATAGGGGCACCAACCTTCCTCAGCTCAGAAGGATTTATTTATTATTTCTTGTAATGCTGATTTGATGATAACGAATGAACTAACGGTAGACCAGTCTGATAATCTGAAGCGTGAATTCTCCATACAGGGACTGCTTATATCCAGCTCAAAAGGACACCGTCTGACCACGACTTCAATGAAAAGTCTTATTTATTGAACACAATAATATAAATGAATATATATAATGAATAATCCAACAAATGATATTGGTGATATGATGTAACACCAACAGCTGTATAGAGAAACAAATAATGGCAGAATGAGTTTGGCGATAGTGAGAATTAGTTTTGAGGAAAAATGCGATGCAAATGTAAGGTTAATTTCTTGAATGAATGTCTGAGAGAATTTAAGAAAATTGAGAGTATTATAACCTTGCGGGACCAACTCATTATTCAAACCCACATTAGCATGCCTACTTTGCCAGCGACGCTCCGGCTGTTGTCCGCTCTGAACTGACACGAAGGGGTCCCAGGCGTTGTTTTCTGTCTCCGGTCTCCGGCACACAGACATACAAAAACAGTTTGCTTCAGGAATGTCCAATTTACAACCCATCAGTATTATCTGGTGTGGAGGTTCCTCTGAGACCTGGCACTTGTCCATTCAGATGGTTTTACTGTCCTTATCTCTCATGGAGCTATCAAGAAAGAATTAGCATCTCCATGAGACACATCTTGGGTGAAAGGTAACCTTTAAAGTAGAAGTGTCTGTGTCTCTTGCTCCCCTGAAGGAGTGTGAGAAGGTGTTCTACAGCCAGACATCTTCTCTCTCTCTGAATTAGCACTTCCCTGTAAACAGTTCAAAAGGTCAATAGCACTTAAAAGTTGGGATGTTTCATGACTCCATTTCTCCTGAAGGAATGCTAAAAGGGGGAAAGGAGGTCAGTTACAGGTCAGTTCTGCTACACACTGATAAATTCAGATGTTTTTTATTCTTGTGGAACATATACATGTTTTTCAATGTTTTGTATAATCCAGAAAGCTTTAATGGTTTAATAAAAATGTGTTATTAGAAACTGTGAAATCTTTTATTGACTGGGCTACATTTCAGTGGAGTACTTATCTGACATTTCTGAGCTGTAATATGCTGTATATTGTATATATATATATGCTGATTAAACAGTATATGACCAGCTCAAATTGTAGCATATTTTATTTTCAAAAACTCTGTGACAGGTATATTTACAGTAAGACATCAAAAACAAAACAGTTATCCTGCATGTACATGAACACGAACATCACAGTCCAAGACATCACATTGTGCTAATAAACTCCATCCTTTGTGTTAACAGTGTACGTATCTAAGACACTTTAGGTTTCACTAAACACGTTTATGATTACTTCAACCAGAAGTTGTATTAGTAATTTACTGACAAAAAAAGCAGCATTAAGTAAGCTAATAGTCTTTGGAGCTTTCTTTCCTAATGTGCTGATTCATCACATGGAAAAAAAAACAAAACAAGTGGTGATGCAAAATCAAAGGTACACTGTGGTACTTTCACATAATGCTACCATGGAGAACTTTCATCGATCTGCTGTACGACTGTATCCAAAAGAGGTAAGGCACTAGGCACTACAAGGTACTTAATACACACAACGAAGTCAAATGAGGATCAGGAGTATAACAGTCCAAACTACAGTACACACCGTACAAAGCTGATTTTCTTTCTCTCTGTCTTCATCCTCAGTCTCAACCAAAAACATGTACCAAGCCTGTACTTTGTACTTTCCAGCAGGCTAATTTTGTGCCAGGACTTTGGTTAATGGTTTGAAGCACATTTAAATTTGGATGAGGGTTAAGTGTTACACATGTAGCTGAGAGGGTTAAATTCAGTGCTTGTGAAAAAGGAATGAATGTTATTTGAGTGTTCATTGGACCTTTTCAGCCCCACTGTTCTTGTCGTCATTCCTAACTGCTGCCGGCCCGCCCTCGGTGGTGGGCATGTGGTTGTGGTGCAGAAACAAGATGGAGTCCAAACTTTCTGGTGGGATGTTGGCTCTCTTCCTGTATGTGCCTCCTGTGCCTTCCTGCACAAAGTCCTGTGCAGCGTTACCTGCCACTGCCGGGGCAGCCAGGTAGGCCCGTGCCACTGTGGCCAACAGTGGAAACTGCACAGCCTTCGTCCTCCACCACTGCAGGGGCTCCACTCCCAGAGAAGTCCCCTTGTCAGCTCTGAAGACCGACATCTCCATGTCTATTGACTCCTCCACGGAGCTCTGCTTGCTCCTTGGAGCAGAGCAGAACAGATCTCCCAGAAGGAACTCCATACCAGAGAGTCCACCCTGAGAGCCAGGATCCGTCGACTCGCTCTCATCGGCCTCTCCCGCATCGCTCTCGTCATCGTCGTACTCGGCCTCTCTGAAGTTGATTGGACGGGATTCTTTGAGGCGCTTGCTCCTCCGCAGGTAGTCACTCTCAGACTCTGGTGAACCAGGTGAGGGGCTTCTCTTGCTCTGGCCTTGCTTCTTACCTTGACTCCTCCTCCTGTCCTCCTTTACAATCCTGACAGCCTCTTTCTTCAGCCAATCAAAAGTGGCCGTCTGCTCCTACAAAATAATCACAACAAAAAGACTGAGTTTGTGTTTCAGAGTATTCTTTGCTTCACACATTATTTAATGTTTACTCGAGTTACATAGATGATTTTTTGGACAAAAGACCAAGACAGCAACCTCAAAAGTTGATGTAATTCTGTCTTCCTGGCCAATGACATTGAGGCACATTTTCACCAGAAATGGACATGGAAACCCCAAGACAACACTGGCTTGAAAGAAATGTCCAGTATCAGACTCGCATGTGTGTGGCTATGCTTTAAAGCGTCAAGTGCTACTCACATGGCAGGACATCAAATGTTTCAATCTCAGTCGATTTTCCCACATTTAAACTTTACAACTCACCTTCTCCTCCATGAACCCCAGCCCATGAAACTGGGGGTCGAGGGAGCACGCCACACACAGAACCCTGTTGACAACGGGGTTGTCGTAACAGCTTGCCAAGTTCCGCCTCATCATCCTCTTCACCTCCTTCAGGATGGACGAAGAATCTCCTGGCCGCGACACGAGGTGGCGAGAGAGCAGGCCGGTGAGAATGGGTTTGATGAGGGACAGACGAGGGAATGCCTCCTTGGCGAGAGTTCGGCACGCCACGTCCAGAGGTCTGAGGACCAAACACAGCTCCTCCAGAACCTTCCATTCCGATCGCAAAGTCAGAACGCCTGTCGAGGATGTGTTGGAGGTGGAGTTGGCGTGACAGCTGCCGGATGAACTGGATTCTGAAGAAGTGTCTTCTTTAGACAAGCCCTCACCTTTAATTTCTCTTATCATATCACAGAAAAGGCTTTTGTGTTTGATGAGCATGCTCAGTAGAGAGTACAGCTTATTCCATGATGGCCGGCTGTGAGTCCATGACTTCAGCTCTGCCTGTTCCTGTTTCGTCAGGGTTTGCAACAGACTCTGGGCGTGGTGCTGATACAAACCTTTGTTTTGAGCAGCTGGCAAGAAGAGGATTGAGACAACACCTTGGAACTGGCTGAGGGTCTTGGAGATGACGGGGTGCGCCATCACTTCCTCGATGCAGCCTTGCACAGCGCTGAAGAAACATGGCACAGATGGTAGTCCTTCACTAGAATGGCCGTGCTCTGAGCCATGTGGTTCCTCGGGTGACACGGAGTCGTCCCTCTCAAGAAACGTCGTTGAGTTCGGGTGAGGAACACCTCCGGCAGCCTCTCCACCTTTCTTCCTCTTCAGCGGACCCAGCCTCATCTTGTTCCTTCCCTCCCCTCCCAGCAAGACCATGTTAGGCTGTGAGATTCCCCACTCCTGGGCCATCACTTTCACTTGAGCCTCTACTGCTCCAAGGTTGTAGTCTCTCACCCCACTCTCTGTCAGTCTTTGGGTGGCCAGGGCCAGGTTCTGAAAATGAAAATTACAGTCTATGTAATGTGCCCAGAGGGTGAGGTACCTCTCACTGTTGCCCTGCCAGCTGTGGAACCAAACATCCACACTTACAGTGACAAAGTGAGGAACTTCCCTCCGACGGCTGGGTGGTCGCCCACGTCTCCTGGGCTCAAACTCGATGGGAGCAGTGTAGTCGGATAGCTCCTCGTTTTCTCCACTTTCCATTTTCCTCCTCAGCAGCTGAGCCAGGCTTGTTTTGCCTTTGATGTGGTGTTCTTTCAGGAGGATCTCGAGCTGACAAGGTGAAGGCAGCTCCTTGTAGGAGGGGAGGAGGGTGTGGATCAGCTGTTTGAAACCTTCCCCTTCTACCAGAGCTGGGGGCTGGAGATCCATGATGAGGAAGTTGGCGATGGCATCAGTCACATGAGCAGACAATAATAGGGGGAGCGAACTGTTAACCATCACTGGCTGTAAGCGTTGTTGACCTATAGTGGAAAAGAAAAAAAATTAAATCAGCTTCATTAGTTTCATGTTTCACAAAGCTTGTCAAAGCTGTAGATGCTCAGTGCTAACATGGGAGGAGGAAGGAGACGCATTCTGTGTCTGTCACTCAGGAGCAGATAGCAAATTCTCTGGTGTAACGTTAATGTGTGAAACCTGCAAAAACAACAACACTCTCTGCAGCAGTTAACGTCACCATGACATGTCAACAATAGGGAAATAAGCCACATTAAAACCACGTTCATCTGGGGACAGGATCGCTGTGGATGACCTAAAGCTACACTGTATATTCAATGTTCATGTCAAAATAGAAAGCGTTTTACTTCATGAAGTATTGTAGCCCTATCGTGACAGAAGCTGGGAGTGGTCCACAACTTCATTTGTCCAAGGGCCAGAATTTTTCTAAGAACACACTGTGTGACACTTTCAAACTTGGTATTAGAGTTAGGGTTAGAGTCCATATCAGTGTGAACAGACTCCTAAAAAATATGCAAAATCCATAATGATAACTAGATACTGAAGTAGAAAAGACCTCAGTGCTCCATACAAAACCCACAGTTCAACTACCAATGAATGAGTCCTTCTTCTGGGACTCAATACAACAGGCTTGTTAGCAGGTCTGCTAATAGCTTTAGTGAGTACAGTGTTATCAAAACTGACAGAAATGAAGTGAAATCTGTAGCAACAAGGTTCAATCTTTAACACTGTAACTGTGACATACTGCTATTTATTGTGCAATCCAAACAGGCAGTAGACAGTAATAGTTACCCATTGTCAGAAGACAGCGGTCCTTGTTAATGTCACGTGGTCTGATGTGGTGCTTATTGGTCAGATGGTTCTGGAGATCTGCTGCTCCTCCTCCACAGCCCACATGTTCCCCACACAACTTACACACCGCAGAGCTCCTGTCCAGAGGCCGACCGGTGGGGTCCGGCTCGAACCCAAAAAAGTACCACGGGCTGCTCTGCGTGGCGTTTGGGTTACTCAGCAGTTTCTCAGTTCCAGGGATAAAATCATACTTTTCAAAGGACTGCGAGCTGGGGGACGGGAAGGAAATCAAGGAGGAAGAGGGAGCGGCAGAGCCTGAAATCATGCCTGAATCACTAGTTGCGTCCAGGTTTGACACTGTCATCACATCACTGATCACAGGCATGGGGCTCTGTGACTGACTGTGGTCTGACCAAAGGGAGGAGTTGCTGGGCTCTGGGAGGGTGACCAACTGGATGTCCTGCAGGAGGCGCAGAACCGACTCTTTGTCCCCAGCTTCACATTTCACATTGTCACCTGCATCCCAAAACATTAAAATAAATAAAAAAAATATAAAAGCACATGGGGAATAATGTGGAAACTGGAGGTAAACTTAATAAGGATCTGCATCTTATCGTTCCATGCTTTGCTTCAGTGAGTGAACTCACCCATCCCCAGGCCCAGCAAGGTGGCGTAATCTTTGCCGATCCAGACCCTGAGCTCTGCTCCATCTGTGATGGGCTTGGAAACCTTGTAGTAGATGTGACGGTAAAACTGGAAGATAACCAGGTTGTGTTCCTCCTCACTGCTGGTGTATGTTACATACCTGAAACATGGAGCAACAAATGCTGCGACAAAAACCAACAACAACAAAAAGGTGACTGAATGCCAGACTGCATTGTGAAGATGATTAAGGAAACTTCTTTGAGAGGGAAATTTCACTTGAATCAGTAAGAACGGCCCACCTCATCCAGTTTGATTTGTTTTCATCTGTGCCATCGATGTAGACAAAAGCAGCTTCATCTCTGATCTGGAGATGGGAGCAATGCGTACGTTCACTATTCTGACAACCAATTCTAAATGCCTTTCCTGCCGTTATCAACACAAGTCACAAATTACATCATGGCTTATAAGTGGATTTTATATGGAACTGTGGTGCAACATAGCTCTACTTCTGGCCATAACTTGATTTTAAACTGTCTCTATTCAAACCAGTCTACTTACAGCCCAGGAGTATTTGAGGTTGGTTGGCATTTGTCCTTTGCACATTTCTCCTGCAAATGGCCCAAACATGACTCCCTGCTGAAGGTGACACTTGGCGTAAACTTTCATCTCTTCCACCTGCTCTTCGCCAGAAGATCCAGTACCAGACATCCCGGACCCAATGTCCCCACACAGACACAGGCAGGACGGCAGGGACAGCACGGCCCTGGAGGGGCCGCCGTGGAGCCACGGCTCCCCAGGAGGCAGCACAGCATCTGGGACGTAGTTCTGGCTTGAAACGGTCTGGAGGAAGGGAATATCCTCGAAGAACTCTTCATGGTTTAAATCCAGACCTGGAGAGGCAAAAAACAGACAATGAGCAAAAAATGGAAATAATGAAATACAAATGTGGAATGATGGAAGAAGATTGCTATTGACACATATTATACAGACATTATAGTAAACATACATGTTACAACATAGTTATTTAAAACAAAGACAGAAGGTTTGAGTTTGTTTTGATTAATTTTATTTTGTTCCCCAACCCAGTAAAATATACGTTTCTTTCGCATCCTCTATCCAGTATCTTGTTCATTCTGACTTTCTGCAGACATTTATAGAAACATGCTGTCCAGACTGTAATTACTACGATAATGAATCCACTGCAGCAGGGGTGCAGAATGTATGTGCTCGAGTGAACTTCTGTTAGGGTTGCCCACTTGTCTGGTGGCAGACCTGCTGGGCCAGCTGACTCGCTCTCTGCCAATATCTCAGTCCGCTGCTTACAGCTCCCGACAGACGGCACCTTGTGACTTTGGAGGGAGCTTTCAGACCTGTTGTCAAGATGATATTGAAGCATTTAGGTCATTTCAGAAGCTGCAGTGGGATACATGTACAAGAGGGCAGCGACAGGTGAATAAACACATCCTACCTGCACACACTGACAGGAGTCATTTCTCTCCCCTCCAGCCCTGCGTCACACAGCTGGTGACAGGGCGTGCTTCTGATGCAGTGATTGGTGTAGATGACTGACGTGCCAGCTTCTTTACACATGCGAGCTAGCATTGAGCCCAGATAATTGACTCCTAGGGGGACGTGGCTGTACCACATTTCATCTGTGAGCTCCTTCTTAGGCTGCAAGTAAAGGGCAGTTGCGTTGGATGGGAGCTTGCTGAGGTACTTCAAAAGAGAGGTGATGGGACAGAATTCGCTGCCTGGCTTCTCAAGCATAGAGCATCGGTCCTTCTCGTTAGGAATCTTTGCCTCGTCACTGACGGATAAAGTGCAGCATCTCAGTCCCCTCTCATCTTTTCGGATCACAAATGAATCTGGCTTTAGATTCCTGTTGGCCTGCTTCCCTCTGCGGCCAAAATGCACCTGTATGTCAAACCAGACTTTGTTCAGAAGTCCCCTTGGAGTGCTAGTGTCCATCACGCGCGAGTGTCTGAG
Organism: Chaetodon auriga; assembly: GCF_051107435.1. Taxonomy (NCBI): domain Eukaryota; kingdom Metazoa; phylum Chordata; class Actinopteri; order Chaetodontiformes; family Chaetodontidae; genus Chaetodon; species Chaetodon auriga. The sequence goes on along the minus strand of NC_135077.1, from coordinate 23,895,977 downwards.
GATGCGGATGTCATCGGGGGACAGTGCCTGATGGTGTGATGTTATGTCTCGGCCAGACTTCCTGATTCGTTTGAGCAATCCCAGGAATACCTTGTTTGCTGAGGTGAACTCAGCATCTCTCATTAAGCACAGAGAGCGGCTGACAGGAGGCTCTTTGAAGTAACGGTTAAGTCCAGCTCTAAGTGCAATGTAACTAGCGATCCCATACAGCTCTCCTTTGCTGTTGCGTACGGATCCATAGAAGTGTCTCAGCAGACCGTTCAGCTCAGTCTTGTCCACTGTGGTCAGGTCCACGTGGAGCCCCTGGGACTTCAACCAGCCAATGAAGCAATTCACAGCCCATGCCGTCTGCTTCTTTGTCACCTTACTTATTTCAGTCCTGCTGTCCTCAAGTTCATCTAGTTCCAAGTCTGACACCAGTGCATGTCTAGAAATGTCATTGGCATTTACCTCACACTCTTCCTCTTCTTGTGACTCAAGCTCTTCTTTCAGAATTATCTCCTGTTTAGTTTTCACATCAGGTTCAAACAAATCCAGATGTTCAGACTCCCTCAGGCGTGCATTCATAATGTTAGCCGTTAGCTCCATCAGCTCTGCTTTGTGATGAATGGAAAATGAAGCGAGCACAGGTGGAAGGATTTGGCCATGTAAACAAAGCGGAGTGATACCTCTCCAGTAGTCAGGTTACGGTGCAATACGGTGATCGTACCACAGTCATTATCAGCCTGTGTTGAGGAGTCGGGGTCAGTCGATTTAGAAGAGGGACTTTAAAACGCTAAAGATGGCGGCTCTAACTGGCCAATCATTGCACCAACCGCATAACTGTCATTTACGACATGTCATATCAGCGTGACAATAGCAACACAACCAATAGCAAATGATATCTCAAATAACAAAATATTCCCGAATGCTTTCGTCAGCTTCTTACAATTGAACGTGAGACTGACTGTTACCATGGTAACAACAGGAACATTAGCGTGCCGTAAAACAGACTTCAAGCCTTGAGGTCGTATTCTCTCTGCGCATGCGTACAGGCATCGTTAGGTAGTTCAAAGTTTTGTTAGTAATGCCACAGCTACAGGGTGAAAATGTGTTGTATAGTGTACATGTAAATTACATTATGTACGAAACAACCTGACATTAGATACCACCAGCTTAAAGGAAAAGACACTGTCTTAAAAAAAAATGCTGGTAGGTGTTACTTAAACGACGCCTGAGTGTAACGCATTATTTTGATTACCTGTATTATTTGAATGTGTCCAGTATAATACTGACAATACGTGGTCGGAATTAAAGGTTTCATTCAGAGACGTGACACACTAAATACACTCACAATGTATATATTGCAGCAATAAATATTTACCATATCAAGGGGTCTGTGGTCTCAAGTGTTGTAAAAGTGTGCATATACAAAAACAGCATCAGGGTCAGGGACTACTTTTTCACCTTTCACCGCTCCCAACTGCAATGCAATTTCATGAAACCCACAACAGAGCCCTGCTGCAACTGCATTTTGTTAGTTTTAGTAGGGTGGATGAAAAGTTCACGTGCAATAGGACTCAAATGTGATGCATACTTCAGATTCACAATCCTTGCAGTGAAAGCGCTGAATTTGGCAATAAATCACCTTGAGCCTCAAACAAAGCGCCAGATGTCGTGGAGGACGCGGCGGTCTCGAAAAAATCTGCACGATGCCGACGTCTCAGATGACTTCTCAAATTCGTGGTATTCCCACCTTTTGCAAGCACTATTTTTCGACATAAACGACACACTGCCTCGCCAGAGTTCAAAGGTTGTCCCTTTTCATCTGCTTTCAAGCCGAAATACATCCACACGAGAGACTTGCTTCTTGGTTTACTGATAAGATCCATGTTTCTGATTCTGTGGCCCCTATCTGCTTTTCTGCACGATGTATGTTGAAAATTACGCCGTTCTTCTTCTTCTTCTTCGTCTTCTTCTGTTGCTGCTTCTGCTTCTTCTTCTTCGTGTGTTATGGAGGTTAGCATCCATCTCATTGATGTATTATCGCCACCTTTTGCTGCGGAGTGCAGACAAGAAAATGCTTGTTGTTGTTTGCGGTCCCGTGCTGTTAAATTCAGATGGAGGGCCGGAAGTGAAAAATGCAATGGATGAGATGATGGAAATTTCTTACTGGGCTGGTTTACATGAAATTATGAGAGAAGGGTACAAAGATATAAACACATATAAACATATATGTTGGATGTGACCCTTATGTGATGAAGAGGAGCGATGAAACCAAATAAAAGCAGACAAAAAGCAAAGTACCAAAGTACCAAAGTGCTCTGGGATGACTGTCATTTTGAGGATGTGAGGAGGCATAGCTTTTATTGTCCTGTGGATTAACCGAGCAGCAAACGTTCAGCGCTGCGGTGCTGGATGTTGCCGTTGAGTTTGTTTGCTAGGTTAACAACTTGCAAAGGTCAGTGGTGAAACACCACTAAAGACGTGGATCGTCTCATAACAAGACAGGGTGCATTGTTTACATTCAGCTGTCTTATGTGAAACTGTTAACGCTGATGTAACACGTGTTAGTTGTGTTGCTTGTCGCTATTACTCTAAAATATAACACCATAGATTTAAAAGAATAGCTTATGTTACATCATTTCCACCATTAGTCGACTCTAGCATTTTTATTTTTTTTTTTTGCACAAAAGTACATAGGATGACAGATACAAACAATGCAAATACTCAGATTGCACCCAAATGTCTGAATAGTTTAATGTCCAAAATATGAAAATAATGGGCCATCTTTCTCCGAACTGAAACTTCTTACTAAGACCACATCTCATGCCCGCGTTACCCCTTTTCACCAAATTGCTGTAAATTACGTGAAACTTTCAAATCTGGCAACACCAGGGCTCGCGTAATATCGCACTGCCGCCCACATTTTGGCGTTAGCTGTTACTCTGTGTGAGTCTGACTTGTGTTTCTCCTCAGTGTCCTCAGCAATTACACACATCTTGGGAGGCGAAGGTTGTTTCTGAATGTCTCCTCTGGAGTTTCTCAGGTGAGCATTAAACCCGCTGCTGATACTGAGCTTCCAACATCTCTATCGCTAAGTTATATTTTTCAGGACAGTAGCTACGACAGGTTGACCTGTGGCAAACACACGTACTTCTGTGCTGCAAATGCGAACGTCACCCGACCTCTCTGTTTATCTAAACTTACCTTTGGCTAAGTTTGTTGCTGTTAGTAACAAACTTAGTGACGACAAGTGTTTGGTTTCACATAATGGCGATTAGCTTATGTTTAGCCACAGCTAACAACATCGTGGCCTCTCTGGCTTGCCGTAGCATGCTGTCTTCTCTGTGGTGGGACTACTGTTGCCACGGCGACCCCACTCACAAATTATCGATGGTAGAACTAGCTGAACTTAAAACTGCCGAGCACTCAAGACACGCCGACACCTAAAACGAAGCACACACGGATAAAAATGGCATCTTGTCTGGTCCCCGACTTCCCGGCCGTTATGGTCGCTCTCGAGCATTTAAAGGAACTGGACAAGCAGCTGAAAGAGGACGGGATACCTTTCGCACCTGAAGCCAGCCTCCATCTGGCAGAGATAACTGCTGCTATCACTGAGCTGGAGGCGGACCGGCGTGCTGCTCACGAACATTTAGAAGTGGAAACCATAGAAAACAGCAAACTAAGACACCAGTTTGACAATATAAGAGAAAGCATGAGCCAGGAAATTATGGCTGACGTAGCAGCGGCCCGGGCATCCAATGCTGAGGAGATTGAGCAGCTGCACAAAGACCTCAGTGCAGTCTCTCAGCTCCAAGAAGCCACCGTGAAGAGGCAGGAAGCCCTCTTGAGCCAGAATGAAGTGCTGTACCTAGAGCGAGAGCAGGTGAAGGCTGAACACGGAGAGATCGTTGCTGATCTGAATGATCAAATCACCTTTAAATATGGTTTACAGATGCAGTTAGATCAGACACGGGAACAGATAGAGGAGCTGAAGTCCTGCAGCGCTGCTGTCGAGCAGGAAAAGATAACACTGCAGCAGAACATGGTGCTGGAGAGAGAGGCTGTCACTGTGAAGCAAGACAACCTGTCCAGGGAAGTGGACCAGGTGGAGGGGGAAATTAAGCAGCAGAAACAAGCGGTCAGGAGGAGCAGAAGAGAGCTGGACAGAGTTAATGTCAAGAAACGAGAGACTCATAGTCATCTGGGCGAGCTCATGATTCACATGGCCAAGCTGGAGAGCAGTTTACAAAGACTGACGGCGTCTCGGTGTCAGTGCGAGACGCAGCTGGAGGGGGAGACCCAAAAGCATCAGGAATTGAGGCAACAGAGACAAACGCTGAAGAAAGAGCTGTGTGAGTTAAGGGAAGCCTTCAGAGTTGCCGTCCAGGGTCTTAAAGAGGAAATTGCCACCATGGAAGATAAAATAGAGGAGGGTCGAGCGTTAAGATTGCGCCGACAAGACTCCCTGGCTCAAATCTATGAGAGATTCAAGCACCAGCACGAGGAAGAGAGTGAAGTGAGAGTGGAGCATCTCCATGTTTCACAGCAGCTGGAGCGATCCAAGCTGCAGCTGGAGGATCGCATTGCCTCCATAGTCAAACACAGAAAGGAGATCAAAGAGATGGACAAGCAGATCGCAGACCTCCTGGAGGCTGACACAATCAACAGGCGCGTGTTTGAGAGGAATCAGGAAGAGATGTGTAGTAACGTGGATACAGAGAAGAGGAACATCAGCCATCTTGAGGAGGAGAAGAGGCAGGCAACAAGGTTCTTGGAGGAGGCGAAGAGGAAGCAGGAGGAGCACGTGGCCAAGATGACCTTTGATATGAGCAGCGTCAGGATGAGGCACCAGGAGCTTCGACAAGAGGAGGCCGCGCTCCAGCAGCGGCAGCCCAAGAGTGCAGATGCTGACTTGCTGATGAGTCATGTGACCCAGTGTCAGGAGGAGTACAGACAGAGAGAGACCAAACACCATCAGGAAATAGAGCAGTACACCGCACAGACTGAGAGCATTATGAGGAGCGACGAGGAGAAGCAGAGGGAGGTGGAGGAGAAAGAGGAGATGCTGAAGGAGGTGGAAGCAAAGTGCAACGAAGAAAAATCCAGGCACAGGAGGCTGGAAATGCTGACCTCTGAGCTGACGAGGAAGAGGAACGATCTGGAGCTGTCGATTCAGAGGCTGAAGGAGAAAACCAGCTCTCTGCTTCAGCCCAAAGAGGAGATGAAGGCTGAGCTGGAGGAGCTGCGACAAAGTTACATGGATGTTCTCGGCAAACAGGCGTCAGATCTAAGAGCTGCAGAGATGAGCATCTATGACAATAGAGTGAAACTGGAGCAGGTCAGCATGGAGAACAGCAGGCTGCTTCTCTGTATCACACAGATGACAGAAGCTGTGAGCAGAGCCAGGGAGGACAAAGACACATACAGGCAGGAGATTCACCAGCTCAAGCGCGACATAAAGGCCACGTTTGAGACTTTACAGGAAGCATGGAGGGAGGATTTCTTGGTAACTGAGGACTGTCAGAGCAGGGATGGTGCTCTGTTGGTGTCAATGAGTGCCATTGTTAACTGTCTGAAGATCAGGAGGCAACAGTTAGGCCATGTGAGGACACTCCTACACCAACAAATGTTAGACTTCAGCAAACGACTGGGAGACAAAACAACTGTAGAACAGCAGAGTTGAGTTGATTAATGTCTCTGATTCTGTGTCACGAAGAGTTAAATGTCTGCTAATGAGAATTTAGACAAAACGTATGTCTGGGATCCTCAGAGTTGATATTAATTTGTAATAAAAATTTAAAGCACACAGCCATAAGTCATGTCTCTTATGTGTGTTTTTAATGTATGCTCATCAACAGGTCTTTTTCACAGAAGACATTTTAACACGTCACAGTAAGAGAAGCACAGATAGAAATAATACAATAAATGACGGCTGAATTTCATCCATCTGCTTCACTTTCAGGGTCCTGAGATTGTCCATGATGACTTGGACAACTACTATGCACTCATTAAGTTAAATAGCAGTTATCAGTGTGTGTGATCTTTGATAGTAATAATAAGGCCGCTTATAGAGAAACAATGAATTCAGATCTGTTTTTGAACGGGGGCCTTGAATGCACTCTGTGTTGTGGTTCTCTCTTCCCATGTGCCCACCTGAAAGTATTGCTAACTGCTTTCCAAAGTGCAGAGTCGAAGCAGGTAAAATAGAGAAGTATCAAGTTCCTGTTTGCCACATACATGAACATAAAAACCGTGAAGAAAACATGACAAACTAAACAAACAGCTTAAGTCTGTCCTCCAGACATTCTCCTTTTATTAAGGAAACATTATTTAAATCACAAGGTTTTAACACCACTGCTGTTTTTTTTTTACTTTCTTCTGCTGCCATTGTGATGCTGTTACTCAGTAGAAATACAGACTATATGTGTATTTGTTCAATTACCAGCTTGTTTGTTCCTTTTTTTCTTTGTATCAGAGAGCACAGTAATTCCACAAATTTCCACTAATTCTGCAAACTAGCTGTCACTCACTGTGTTTTGGTCGTAAATATATTTGTTTGTAAATGCTTTAGTTTTTAGTGAAGCAAACCAAACCATGTCAAGATGAAGTGGAAAATTGGAAAGAAATGGATTAACTGAAATTGTCCGTAGGTGTGAGTGTGTGAGTTGTCTGTCTGTCTGTGTGTGTGTGTGTGTATGTAGCCCTGCGATCGGCTGGCGACCGGTTCAGGGTGTACCCCGCCTCTCGCCCATTGCTAGCTGGGATAGGCTCCAGCCCCCCGCAACCCCGAAATGGGATGCGCGGGTAAAGAAGATGAATGAATGAATGAATGGATTAACTGATAAGTTTGAAGAAAACACGTTGTTGCTCTTCTGTCCTCTCAAGACTTCCAGCGTGAGGACTTGGTCCCTGTGCAGCTCCTACCAGCAGATGGCAGGAGAGACCGGGCTTCTCTCCACTGTGACCTTCCCCTGCAGCTAGAGGGTCAAGCAACCACCCACTTCCCTCTGAACAAAAACATGCAGACACATGCACAGAGAGGTGCGTTCCCTCCGTCTGTGTCACACACTGCTAGAGCCACATAGAGGCAGAGAACGACAAGGCAACAAGGCAGCAGCTGAACAAGTGCAGCTGAAGGAGCTCCGGCAGTTTATTCCAGTAAAGAAGGTAAGCCATGAGATGAACAGGAAGAAAACTTTACTCTGAACTCCTTTGTGCCGCGTGATCCAGCAGTGTCATAATTCCAAAGAAAAAAAGTCCATTTCCAAACACGCTCACCGCCTCTGCATTGACTGTGGATTATTTATCAGGGCAGAGGTGAAAAGTCTGTATGGGAATAGACTTTTCTTTGGATGCTTGGGGAATTTGATTCCCTGCACCGCAAAAGAGACAAAGCAAGTGCTGTGCGTTACCTTTACTCAGGCTGTGTCATAAATCCTATTTGACCTGTTTTTCACTCGTGAGTCACTTGGATATCTTCAGTTATCTTCAGCTGAAGGACACGTGCTGCTGTAAAGTTGGAAGGACTCTTTCAGTGCTTTTTATTTTCGGTCTCAGCTGAGATGGAAACGGCTTACTTTTAAGTTCTGAAAAAAACATTTTAAAGATATAAAAGCTTCTGACGAGGCCTCTGAATGCTGACTGTGCTCATTACAGTAACACTGCTAACAAGTGGTTCTTATGAATTTTAACATTGTCTTTAGGCCACAGGACGGGGCCCTCCGCTAATTTTTATATGTAAGAATCAGTTTACTAGTAATGAGGAGTACTACTCAGCCTGTGAATGATGCATAATCTGAGAAAATATTTCAGAATTATACACAATGCTTGTGTACATGTTTGTGATCTCACCACATTATTCGTCTCCTGTTTAAATACAAGCCCAGTTCCAAAAGAGTTGGGACGCTGTGTAAAACATTAGTAAAAACAGAGTGCAGTTATTTGCAGACAAACTGTGTTCACTGACATCATTTTTAAAGTGTTCCTCAGTTCATGCAGTAACATCCTTTATCCAGTCATGTGTTCACAAAGTGGTGAACCTCTCTCCATCCTTGCTTGTGAACGACTGAGTCTTTCCAGGATGCCCCTTTCATACCCAATCATGATACTATCACCTGTTACCAATCAACCTGTTTACCTGTGGAATGTTCCAAACAGGTGTTTTTGGAGCGTTCCACTACCTCTCAGTCTTTAGTTGCTCCTGTCCAAACTTGTTTGAAACATGCTGCTGCATCAAGTTTAGAGTATATTTACAAAAATCAATGAAGCTGATGAGGTGAAACATTAAATGTATTTTCTTTGTGCTGTTTTCAGTTCATCACATGTCAAAAGGGATCAGCAAGTCATCACATTCTCTTTGTTTTTTTTGGAGTCAGATTTTGTAAGATATGAAGTTGATTTAAGACTGAAGGTGATGAGTGCTTTGCATTATGTGACACAGTATAAACAGAATGCTGATGTGATTCTGTCATCGTTACCTATATTGTCTCATACTGTACTATGAGAAGGGCCACAAGAGGTTCATGCTTAAGTTTGCTCCCAGCTAAAACAAAGTGCCGCCATCTTTGCTAATGCAACATGCTTATGTGGATTGAGAAGCTCCTTTATGTTGTAGTCGCTCAGCTTAGCCTGTCTAAAGGTCAGAGAATAAAGAAGCAATTCAACAGGGCAAACTAGATATCATACATGATGCCACACACACACACATACACTCACTCATACATCACCCACATACATCACATCTTTATACACAATAAGATCACAAATAAAACCATTACAGTGAAGTTGTTTCAGGTGCCGTGACGTCACAGACACACACGCACGCATACACACACACACACACACACAGGCCCACGCACCCACTCACAAATTGTAATATGATTAGGTTGCTGCCCTTCAATGTGGAAATGTCAATATGCCACTAAAGGATACAGTGACATACTTTCTCTCTCTCATACACACACACACACACACACACACACACACACACACACACATACACATTATCTCTCCCTTGCTCTCATCTCATGCACCTTAATCAGACCACTACAATAAATTATTCTGCCTGGACCCACAAGAGGTTGGCTACAGGATATGAGTCACACTGCCCTGACAGCAGTGCGCATGCACACACACACACACACATTGCACATTATCAATGAAGGCTCATTCCTCCTGTGTGGACATTTTGTTGCTTGATGATTTTTTCCACTGCTGGTTTAAAAACAGCCTCCTTGCTGTAGAAATCATGTGTTTCAGTGTCACGCTGGTGCCGACCACAATGTGTCGTGACTTGTAGTAAATGCGTAGCGACTCTGCACAGCCTGAGTCTTGCGTCCACAGACGTGAGTCATCACTTACAAGTCAGCAGAGCTTTTAGTTAGTATGTCTGCTCACCTGCTCGCTGACACGCTGACGTCAAAGCAACACAGTGGAAGATGAAGCCGTTTGCTCCTTGACTCCATCCTGTTGGATTAAGGGATCCAAATAGAGAAGAAGAACGGGGCTTTGTCTCCGCTCATACAACATCAGACTTATTTTGATCACAGGAATTTGTCTGGTTTATATTCACAGAGGAACAGGTGGATGTTTCACCGAGCTCTCTGCAGAATACTGATTTAGGCTCAGACGCTGTTTGCTGCCAGTTTCACATTTTCATTCCACATACCTGTGTGGTTTTGTTCCAGGAATGATCTGCTGTACTTTACCTGTGCAACACTCTGATTACTGCCATTAAGAACAACAGTGTTCACGGGCAATAACCTGTGCGATCAATGAAGGCAGTCTGTACACACAACCCTTCATACTGGTGCTTCGTGATCAAAGTCTTCACTGCAAATATCATGTGAGCCTGGACAGACATGCATGTCAACTGCAGCTTGACTGTTTGGTGGAGGCATTCAACCATGAGGATGAAGTTCTAGTTTTTAAGATTCCTTTTGTGTTTATTGGATAACAGAGGCAGACAGGAAAGTCAGAGAGGGTATGACATGGCAACAAAGGTCACGGGCTGGAGTCACACCTGCTACACTGCGGTGGCTATGGAATCCATCCAGAAGTGCTGAGATGCTTCAGTCTGGGCCAAAATGGTGGACTGCCTGACTGTTCTACTCCCTTTTCACAGTTTGCATGTCATTCATTGAAACCATTTGACTATCCAGTATTTCACAAAAAGAAGATTAGTGAGGAAAAAAACTGGAATTATGTCTTAAATGAGATGACCCCTCACATTCATGACGTGAGCCCTTAGCGAGGCCTCAGGCCGCAGGTTGGGAACTGCTGCCTCATGCTGTAGTTATTCTGTCTCAATGAACAAAGTCGATGCGAGCCCGAAATATTACTAAATCTTGTTAAATTTGGAAAAATGCAATGTTCTGCATTGGAAAATAACACTGAGCGGTGATGTAACGTCACTGACGATAAACTGTGATCAACCTGACCAGGATGCTGTCACAACACGCAGGGTGAGGAAGTTGTTCTTGCAAAACACGCACACACTCACACATGCACACACGCATGTGCTCTGGACTGTGCACCGCTGACATTGATCCTGACATGTTTTGCTCAGTGTTCAGGCGACAGTCTGAGAATCTTATCTGCAGATCATCCAAAACAACATATCTGTCAGTAATATATGTGCCACACACTCAGCTTGTGTGTGTGTGTGAGCGGCGGTGTCCGTTGCGCAGTGTGTCCCTCTCCCTCACCGGCACATGGCCTGTAATACTCCATATGGCCTGATGACGTCTATGCTTCCTAATCTCTCTCTCTCTCTCTCTCTCTCTCTCTCTCCCCAAGGCTTTATAGGCAGCAGTGAGCAGTCAGATTTCCACAATCACACAGAGAGCAACACATCTGTCACGTTCTCCTTTTGTCGTGAAAAAACTTGGGGTGTAGCCAGGAAGCTTAAACCAGCTGACGCAAACCGTACAGTATCTGTGATAGCAGCATTCAAGAGAGGCATTAAGGACAATTTACTCAAGCGCAGAGTGGACATAGCTGTGGACAGTGATGGACACTATGGGTAAGAGGCAACTGTTGTTTATTTTGATATATGAGGCCGTGTTTGGATGTATAGTAAATGCTTTGTACACATGACCGTGTCTTTTTGCATGGTGCAAGATCAGAGGTGGAAGGTTTTACAGCGACAGTGATGCTGTGGAGCAGACAGCGTTGATTTAATCGTATTGAGTGTGGCTGCTGCTGGCATGTATATAGATCAACACAGACCCTCATAATAATTAACAGGCATGTCTGACAGAGTCAATGCACCAGGGTTCGTGTTATATGCAGACAGGAGTGGTCGCTGGCTGTCTCACTGGAGTCCTGTTATCGCTCACTCACACATAGAACTGGACAGATCCTGAACATCAGCGGTCAAACTGCCTCTCATCTCTCCTTTTATAGTCATATAGTTCTGGTGTAGAAGAAGTGAGGCCCATTAGTCTCAATGAGTTTGACAGCAGAGGTCAGTGTCAGTTTTGTGCATATTAATGAATGAGCCTGTTCCCTCTCTGCAAAACTACCAGTCAGTTTGACCCATTTCGGTTTGACCCACTGCAGTTCAGAGTTCTCACAAACAGCCATCTTGTTAGAGACCCATGGTGGTAGAAAGCAGAGGAGCAGATGGCGCCTGTGTGTGTGCGCACACACACACACACACACACTTCTACACACAGTGCTTATTATCAACAGGGTGTGACCTCTACAAAGTAAAATCTGCTATTGAAAGTGAAAGTTTCCTCCCTGTAGTGCTGCTCTAATGAACACTGCTGGACTATCCAGCAGTATGAGAGTTTATTCATGGCAGTTAAAATAGCTATTACCAATATTTTTCTATTAACTCTGGATTAAAAATGGCCGAGTTGTACGAAAGGCATCATTCATAACAGCAAATTCTCAGCAGCTCTTTCAGGTGAGTGTTAAAGAGCCAGATATTTCCCTCAGGAGGCGATGAAGACCAAAAAGGGAGTAAAAAGAGGAGTGAATTTTGGACTTTCATGCATTAGGTGGACAGAAACAAGACTCCAAATAAATGCTAATGTTGCTCCATGTCTGCTCGATGTGTTAAGAAGCAGCTGTTTGCTCACGCACTGGCCAAGAAAAGGTCATAAGGTCAGTATGTTCTGTTTACAGCATGTTCTGTTTACAGAACATACTAACCTTATGACCTGCTATTGCAGGTTTAAACTGTCACCGCAGTGACAGAGATACTACACATCAAACGTGATCAAAGAGTGGGATGTGGCCAATAATTTATTTCCAACTCATCTGTTAAAACTGTTAATAGTCTGTGACAGTCGCCGGGAAACATCAGTGTTATTTTTAGGTTGCTGTAATGATTCAGTTCACATGTGAGTGGACAGATGTTGAAGGGGGACGGACGGCGAGCTGAGCTGCACCCGTGCAGTCGCACTGAGATTTGTCTCAGTGAGGCTGCTCCAGAGGACTCAGCAGCTGAGAGTGGAGCCTGTGAGAGGGGCCCCTCGCCTCTTAATCTGAAGCTGAAGGTCAACAAACACAGTGAATAGAAAACTATCTGACGGCTCGTGAAGCAGCACCACCTGCTTGTCAGAGGTGTCCCCTGCCGTGAACCTACGGACGAGTTTGAAATGTACATTCGTCACCACCTTTGTCTGTTTCTTCCACAGTTTGTCCAATGGGTGGAGGGGCCACCAAGCTGTACAGCACCCTGACTCAGACCCTCAGCAGCAGCTCTCCTCTCGCCCTCCCGCCATCCCATCTGGACCCCCACCCTCCTGTGGACACAGCCCTGGATCCGGCTTTCTGTCAGGTGCGTCCTCCTCTTCTGTTCACAGAGCAGGTTTCACACAATAAGACGCAGGAATCGTGTCCGTATGTCAATCTGAACCCTGAGCTGAAATACATGTCATGTCTGTCTTGCTGGAGCAGAAGGGGTCCGATCCAGCGGAGCTGCTTCGACAGTGTGAGGAGGCCCTCAGGGACAGACCGCCTCGCTTCCACAGGAAGTTCACTCACCTCAGTGATGGAGACAGCGCCCCCGGGAGCCCCATCAGGGTGATGCAGTGGAACATTCTGGCCCAAGGTAGACTGCTTTTAGTCTGACAATAGTCCAAGATCACATCACACTGTTGTGGGCTTTGATGTATGTAATGACTTGTTTTAATTTAAAAAACAGGTCTAGACAAAGTGTGGAAGCATGTGATGATATGATGAAACAAATGGCTTTCAAATTGTGTGCCAATTCTTCTTCCTTACTAACATTACCTGAATGAGATTCACAGGAGCAAACATGAATTGTTCTTTTTTTGTGATCTGATCTGACCAATGATTAGAGAACATCCCAGTGTTTCCTATTACACCATTAAGTTATTCATTTTTACTAAAATCTATACAGCTATTGCCAAATAATACATCTGAAACCTGGGAATACGCTTGAGTTCACTTAGAAAGAATGCATCTTCATCTGTACCATGATCAAAAATACTTTGAACGTGAACCATATTTACTGTTGATCAATATGTTACTGTAACAGGATGTAAGTGGCTGAAATGTAATGAGTTCAGGAAACAGGTGTGTGCTGTACATGTTTGCAATAATCACCTCGGCCTCAATGTCAAACTGATGGCTTTTTGTGTACCAAGCCATTCCTGGTGATTTAACACAGGTCAGTTGGAGATATTAGGTCTAAACCTTCCCTCCATTTGCTTCTATTCATTAAAGCAGCAGTAATCAGTGTTTTTCTATTAGCCATCAGATCAAATGGGGGAAAGGGGTTTCTGATAGTGATGAACCCACTAATATTTATCACCTCTGTGCAGTTTCCTTCAGCTCCAATGAGCATTTTAGGCTCTTTCAGCTCATCGTTTTGGTTTTACAGCCCACAGGGTAACTGTTGTGGTTTCCTTTTTTTAAGCATGAACAAGTTGCAGCAAGGAGATATCCTGATGGAACACTTGCTAACATAAATGATGGAGTGTTGTTTAGCTACTCAAGGTTAACTCTTTACTGAAGTCCGATCTCCTTCTGTCCCCTGTCCTTCAGCTCTGGGCGAAGGACTTGACAGTTTTGTCCAGTGTCCCCTGGAGGCCCTCAGCTGGTCCCGCAGGAAGTACCTCATCTTAGAAGAGATCCTCACCTACCGACCTCATATCCTGTGTCTGCAGGAAGTCGACCACTACTACGACACCTTCCAGCCGGTTCTGGCAGGTCTGGGTTACAGCAGTAACTTTTGCCCGAAGCCCTGGTCGCCGTGCCTGGATGTGGAGGGCAACAATGGTCCCGACGGCTGCGCGCTGTTCTTCGATCAGTCGCGATACGAGTTCCTGGACAGCATGAACATACGGCTTTCTGCCATGAGGATTCCAACCAATCAGGTGGGTAGAATCTCTTTAAAAGTGCACATGGACACATAGAATCCGGCTCATAAACACCTCTAAAACGCTGCTCTCCTGCCACAGGTTGCTGTGGTGATGATGCTGCGCTGTCGGAGCACAGGCAGATGCTTGTGTGTGGCCGTGACCCACCTTAAGGCTCGTTCTGGCTGGGAGTGGCTCCGCAGCGCCCAGGGCTCTGACCTCCTGCGACACCTCCAGACTCTGGTCCAGAAACACGCCAGCGGGCCCACAGGTGCTCCTGCCTCTGACATTCCTCTGCTCATATGTGGCGATTTCAACGCAATCCCAACCGAGGAGGTGTACCGACGTTTCACAGCGTCGCCTCTTGGTTTGGACTCGGCCTATAAGAAGCTCAGTCAGGACGGTTTGACTGAGCCAGAGTACACAACATGGAAGATTCGACCAACAGGGGAATGCTGTACCACTCTGGACTACATCTGGTACAGTCAGGACACGCTGAGAGTGGATGCAGTTTTGGACATGCCCAGTGAGGGACAGATTGGGCCAAACAGGCTTCCGTCCTTTAGCTATCCGTCCGACCATCTTTCTCTGGTTTGTGACTTCAGCTTTAAGGAGGAGTGACGGGGAAATGAACAACTGGCACACAGGAAGGGACGATGCTGCGAAGAGACTGAAGTCAAGACTGGGTCCTGGTCGGCGTGCAGAGGAGACGCCACGTCTGAGCGAATGGGAGAGGAGGAAGAGTTCACACTGCCAATGTACTACAGAGCGACTGACCAAGTGTTTTTGCTGTGGATGTGTGAGGTTTCTATTTGATGGCTGTTGGAGTATAGAATTACATAGATTTACTCTCTCTGACTAAGCTCTCCCTGGTTTGCTCATTATGTGGACGTTTGGACATTAAAGGGTCAGTTCACCCAAAATACACAGTACCAAATTATCCAGTCGTATCTAGTGATGGTACCTAAGTTAGTTCAAGCTCCGGATCCTTTCAGGCAGGGATGGGTCGTGATTTTCAAATAGTCATTAAAATGCTAGAGTCACAAGTCTACAACAACTATGCACATCTGAGAGCGAAGCATGCTCACTGTGTGAGTGTGTGTGTGTGTGTGTGTGTGTGTGTGTGTGTGTGTGTGTAAATGAATTGTCCTCTGTGAATATTGAACACTATATTTGCTTGAAATGCCCATTGTCACTTTCAGCTGAATGTCACAATAACAGTGCAAACATTCGTTTCAGTGCTAAATGTAATTTACTCTGAGCAGAAGTATCAGTGATACAATAACTGGTATGACAAACATGAAACCACAGACTGTGGAAATGTGCTGCAATATTTTTGGTCTATTGCCTATGAACTGTGACGGTTCTCCTGGGAACAGGTCTGTTTAGCGAGACATGCTGTACCAACTGACAGCTCAGAGACTGGCAGAACCACCTCGTGACCCGATACAGAGTCAGAGCACCACAGTTTCGTGTTCCTGTCGAGGCATCGTGCTGTATGTGCTTGACTTGCATGTGATACAGAAACACACTTGAACCATTTTTTAAATGTCTAATAACCTTGAATGTCAAAGGCTACTTTAGACTTTTGTAAACATTTCCAGTAACACACACCAAAGAGAATATTTGTTGATTTGGTGTGACTTTAAAATATGTTGGGTTTTTTTTCCATCTGTTCATGTGCATCTCCTCAGCTACACCATGACTGAATATCACCCTGATTTATCTTTGTCTACCTTATTGATGAAACAATAAGTTCTGTAAACTCAAGTATCAGGGTTTAAGAATGTGCAAAGTAACCACAGAAGCAGTCTGCACTCACTGTACTTCTGCTTCATTGGGAAAATGTTATCACTACTGAAAAAAAAGAAAAAAACAGGTTACTGTTGATCACATTTGATTTTACAAGTAACCTCCAAGCTTCAATGTAAAAAGTTTAAAAAAATAAATATATAAACCATGATGAAAACATTGGTTGGGTTTCAAATGTCTTTATATTTCAGTAAAATCTAATACACTTTGAAACAAGAGTACAGCAAAATAGAATATACTTCAAATGTTGAATATACAAACAGTTCAGTCTGAACACAAACGTCTTTCTCGCCGTTTTCCCTCTTTATGTATAAAAAAAAAAAAAAAAAAAAAAAATCATAATGAAGTATAGGGGCAGGACCAAAACAGCAGTAAAAAACGTATGCTGGCAAATCGACCGTCTGTTTTAAGCCAGAGGTAGAATAACCTTGGATCCACAGTGGTTTGATTCTCACAGCCATTTTGCATAAACGTGTACATTTCAATGCCTCTTCTTTAATAATTACAACAGGTGCTTCATCTCGTTCTTGATCTGCGTTTACATACATTCCTTTTTTTCTATTTGGATTCTTTTTTCAAAGACATGGCACAGCTCAGAGCACATGCATCAGCTCGGTCACATTTCAGCTCGTCGCATTTCCACACAGCCAGACCGTGCAGGATTGTGAAAAGAGCAAAAAAAAAAAAGAAAGAAAGAAAGAAAGAAAAGAAGACATTGAGCCAAGATCCTTTTGTCAAAGTCTGAAGTTTAAGCCTAGACATTTTCCTAGACACTGTAGCACACGCTGCAAGCAATCTGGCCACTGATCTACAACATGTTGCCACTTCCTCTGTAAGATTCAATCTATATGAGCGTTTAACAGCCTGATAGAGACGGAGGAACTAAGAAGAAGAAGAAGAAGAAGAATACAAACATTAGTTCCCCTAGTTTCAATAATACTGTGCTTGGTACAAGGTATGAAAACACAAAAACAAATTTCAGCTTACTGTTCAGACAATACATGAAAAAAAAGAGTCAAAATTAAAATCTAAGGCTGTTCTGTTAACTTTAGCTCCGTAAACTGTATAGTAGATAATATATATATATACTGTATATATGTACACACATGACCATTTTCTTTCCGCTGTCACTCCTTGTTGGCGCTTCTTACAGCTCCACCTTCTTTTTTCCTCTCGCTCACGTAGCACCACCCACACTTGATTTGCACAGTGATGGAAGTAAAAAAAATAAGTTGCTGGTTTTAGCATCTGTCGAGGCAAAATTCTAAACAAATGGTCTCTACAAAAGCTTTGTTACATCCCCACTGCGTCTGGATTTTTTCTGATAGTTCACATTTTCGTTAGTAATTATTTGCCTCATTTCATAGTGTTTCAGCTTGTTTTTTTTTTTGTATCTTCATGGGTCTTTGTTTTTCCCCAATTGGAGTCAGTGATAACTTTAAAAGACATAAACTGTAGTGATCAAGGTTGGTCCCTTTACCCTTCCCAACAAGGTCCTTTAACGTCGGTGTGGATTCCTTCGTTACGGAGAACTGTTTGAACCCTGACGCGACACCCAGAGGTTTCAGTGTGGTTCTGAGGGAGACCGGTTTCGTTCAGTTAAGTTCTAGGCAGCAACAGGAAAGATGTGAGGACAGGTTCAGGAATAAAAACGGGCCTTCGGGAGGCCTTAAAGTCTCAGACTGTTGCTGGTTATACAAGAGTAAAAATGACGTCAGAAATGTACAAACTAACCCTCTCTGGCAGAAGAAAAAGATGGATATCGGTAGACGTGTGCATTTCAACACTCAGGCTCTTCTGTCTTTATCGCCACTTGAGGCGTTTCCAGTTTGATAACCACCTCAGCGTCCACGGCCTCTGACTGGACGTTCTGGACAGTTTTGGGGTTCATCTGGTTCTGCTGGACTGCCACCGGCACCTGCACAGCTTGGACCTGGACTCCTGCGGGCTTCAGCTTCTCTGCTGCTCCACTTGCTCCTACGACCAGCTCTGAACCGTTGATGACGCCGCTTATGAGCCGGGGCTGTGTCGTCAGCGTCTGATTGGCCGTTGATACCGTTACAACCCCTGCCCCACTACCCGGCTGCGACACCACTAGAGTCTGTTGTTGCGCCTGCGTCGGTACAGTGAGTCTCATCACTTGCGTTCCCGGGGCTACGTTGACAGGTGCCAGAGCCCGGACTGTCAGGGGGCTCCCGAGGAGGCTGATGCCCGCCGGGGAGGCCCCGACACTGGGCTTGTTTGTGCCTGTGGAGGTCTGGAGCTGACACTGAGCTAACTGGTGGGCTGGGATTGTGATGATCTTGGCCAGCTGGACAGTGATCTTGTCTCCATTCTCTGCTGTGGCTGGAACCATGGTGGGAATGGTCTGGATGACGACCTGCGCCCACAAAAACAAAAAAAAAGTTAAAAAAGAATGACTAAAAACTAAGAATACTACATGTAAATAATTACTGTAACCTATCTACAAGCCATTTTTAATACTACACAGTGCAATTTAATGCCTGTTTCACAATCATACCTGCCAAGGTATGCAAGTACAATGTCAAATCTGTAGGGACGACATGGCGTAGACTATTATTTCTGATTTTTTAACTATTTCCCAGCAGTAGAACAAAAAAAGCCACATGCACACACCTTCTGTTGTGAGTTGGTGTTACCAGCAGCACCACCTACAGCTGAAGTGTTGGTGAGAAGGGTGGTGTGTCCGGCTGGCCCCGTCGTTCCTGCAGGCTGCTGCACAGCCACGGTGGAGATCTTCTGACCCAACGATGTTGTCATGACTACAGGCACCTGCATAGCCACCCGCACCGTCCTGTATACGAGAGGCAAGACAGCGCAGTGTCACAAATCAGTACTTACTTCTGGGCAAAGACACCAGCTTTTGCATTAAGCCTGTGAATATGAGAGACCCTTTAATGTAAAACTGAGGGTCTTCATCTCTCTGCAGGAGTCTAACCTGGGCCCAGTGGCGTTAGAGATGATGGCCGTGTGAGATTGCTGGGTCTGACTCCCATCTGGTGCTCCTGAAACCGTCACTATCCTTGGTAACCCTGCCGCCACTGCTGCACCACCTCCTGGCACTGTCTTGTTGCCTGTGGCGACAGATGCGTGGACCACGTTGGCCCTGTTCCCACCCCGAAGGATGTTGGGCTTCTTGGAGGAAGACAGCTCGGTCGCCTGCAGCAGCATGTCTGGCGACGGCATCACGCGCTCATAGGACGCAGCGGTCTCTGAGCCGATCAGATCGTCAGTGGTGGGCATCTCTGCCTTGTCGTCGTCGATGATGACTATGTTTTTGGGCATCTCTTTGAACTGGTAGACCAGCCGCTGGCCCTCTACCTTGGCGAGGATGCCGCGCTGGTAGTAATATCTGAGGGAAAAAGGATTACCTGGAGTTACAATGTTGCTTCCCAAAAACAAAATTTGAAAAAACTATGGGAAACCTCCTCACACAACCACACACTCCTCACCTGAGCGCCCGTCCCATGGTCTCATAGTTCATGTCTGGCTTGTTCTTGTGTTTGCCCCACAGCTTGGACACAGCCTTTGAGTCGACCAGTTTGAAGATGCCCTTCTCTCTCTGGGTCCATTTGATGTACCTGGGACAAGTGTTCTTGTCCTGGAGGAGGTCCAACAGGAACTCCCATAGGTATGTGGTACTCCCTGCTGGAAATCAAGCTAATTTAATGTACTGCTACATGGCAACATCTTTATTGGTGCTTTACACATTGAAATGGCAACAGAGGTGTGAATATGTAACTTGTACCTTTCCCTTCTCTCGGTTTCTTCTTGATGCCGAGGTCTGGTGAGCCGTCTGAAACAGCTGACTGATGCGTCTTTGGCTTCCGTCCAGCTGTAAAAGGAAACATTTCACTCAGATCACTGAATGTTGAGATTGCTTTGGATACAACAGTAAGAGTCCACCATTAGATGGTGCTCTTGGATATAGACAGTAAGTGTAATGAACAGTGTGACGGGAGGTTTTGGTTTGAGGTTTGTGGCCTGGCTTGTGAGCTAAGGTTAATCACAGAGCTGCCAGATGTTTTCCATTTAAAACCTGCTTTAAAAGTTGCTCCTTTTTCCAGAGGTTAACTTCCTGCAGTCCACAATCTAGCGCAGATCGTGGGGTCCACAACAAAATAAACACCACTGGGTTCACTTTCCTCACAACATCAATGACTTTGGTGTTGGCACAAACACAAACACACTCTTTCCATCTACCTCTTCTCTTCCTGACAGGCTCGTGGCCAGGCTCTGGTTCTGGCTCTTCAAGCAGGGTGACCATCTCCTCATCTTCCTCCTCACAGCACTCCTCTGTTGATATCTCCACCTCTGTCTCTGTTATCATGTCAGGACGCATGGCAGCGTGAAGGAAGTCCGGTGTCACTACGCAAGGCGGGGCAAAAGCTTCTGGATGAAGAATAAGAGAGGGAAGAGTTAGAACTGTGCTTTGAAGCTGCTTTGTGAAGTTTTAATGACAGAGTGGTTGATGAGAAATCTCACAATTACATTTTGAGATAAAAAATTCCTATTTCATCATCTTGGTCCGTTATGTCAATTTTACAGTACCAACAAGAATCTAGTTGATTAACTAACTAACTGTTTCTACAGTTGCATTTGTAATAAAGGTTAAGAAAACTGAGCCATAGGGGCATCTGTAGGGGCTGTGAAACCACCTCAGAACTACATTTTGGAACTCTAAGAAACATTTAATCTAGAAAACATTACTTTTCTGCATGTTCAAACTATGGAAAAGATAACGGAGCACTTAAAATATCTGATCAACCACATTTACGTGTTTAACCACGCGGAGTTAAGAGTGAAACATTATAAATATCAGCTTCAAGTGTAACCATTTCTAAATGGTATAAATGCCTGTTTTATGTATCATTACTAAGAGAGTGTTACCTGGGCTACGGTCTTCTCTGAGGCTGGATGGTGAATCCATGCGTAGCAGAGCCTCTGCAGCCTCAAAGGTCTTGTCAGAGCAGTGGATGCTGGTGCCATGGACAGAGGCCTCCACTGAAAAACACACACACAATAAGCATAAAGTCTGGAAAAATAATAATTTCCCAAAACAAACACTCATAAAATGCTGCTCTTGAACTGTTTGTCACATGTTTGGTACTATTAGCACAGTTTAGTGTATGCTGCACACATAAAAAACACTACATGGCGCCCCCTAGTGAAAACAGATCGCTGATGCAGCAATTTCCGTAGAGAAGACATTCACAGAATGACTTAATGTACAGCACAACCTCTACAGTAGGAAATGTCTTCATCATCTGCTTGACATCAGGAAAGTTTCAGTTTCAGCTGCCGTCCAATACCAGCACGCAGAAATGTCACTGACAGGCAGCTAGACGAACCCTAAATGCAGTCTTGACTTACTAAATCAAATAAGGCCGGACGTGGCACAAAAAAAAGACACAAAGCAATTTAAAGGAAAAATGGGATTTGGTCTGTTGTAAAGGAAATGGTACATGACCCCATCTGGGATCCTGAGAAGGAACCCAGGGCACCTGCTGTTGTTGTCAATCAATGGTGGGAAACACGAGATGGCGTTACACCATGCCCTGTCCATGTTTGGCTATCTCACTGAGGCAACAGGCACTGCATAGGGGAGAGACATGGGCTATCTTTAGATTGTCCACTCATTCAGTCCCCCTCATAAACAAATAGGACATGTTGGTAGCCATCACAGAGACCCTATAGCCTACCGAGCTTCCCTTGAAACCAGACAGCCGTGCTGTAATAAGACCAAGGGAAAGGTGTGAGGTCAGGGAGCAGCAGCTTGGCTTGACTGACATGACCACATATAGACACTTTGGCCATTTCTGTCTGTCCACTGTTAGAGTTTTTATGTACACTTAACTATTGAATGATAGAAAATTATTAACATCCACAATTCTGTAACAAATGTGCATAATGTCTGGGTGGCATATAACAAAATTATTACAATGTTTTCATATGTGAGTGAAACGCCTATTATGAACCTATGCTACAAAATAACGGCGCCAACACTCGTAGCGAGTCCGACAAAAAGTAGTGCTGGCTCTGATAACTTCCGTGTTTACAGTCCTCCTCCTTTCCCTCCAGTTCTCTTCGAAGAAGCTCACAAATCCTCTTGTCACTCAACACCCGCCTCGCCTCCTATTGGCCCATTCTGCGATTAACAGCCCGCCCCCTGCTAAGCCTGATTGGACTTTTGCTGACGTTTTAAAACAGCACACACACGATTGGACTAACGGCCAAGTCGATCAAGGCCACACTCCGCCCTCTCACATACACAATGCTTCCGCCATCGATATGGGACAAAAATACTTTAAAATTTGCTATTTAGCACAAGTAGAATCGACGCGACGGTTACAAAATACACGATTCGTCCACGGACAAGGTGAACAAACGAGTAAAATGACACAAAATGAGTATTTGCAGGTCAGTGTGGTCGAAGGCTGAAGCCGCACTTGAAACAACTACAGGGAAGAAAGTGAGTGAGCCAGGCCATCCCACGCTCCAGAGACTGCACAACACGATAACGGAAACCACCAAACAAAAATATTTTTAAAAACCCTACCCTGGAAATGTGTACAATGGGCTCACCACACGACAAAAATCAATTACAATACCGTGGCCGGTACTTTTCAGGTCTAACGGACCATTACTCAGGAACAATGTGTGAAGACTTAGTGCACACAATTCCCCACAAAGGGTCGGAACTGAAGCCGGCCATGGTAAAACACTACTACAAACGTCCATCATAATAATAGAGGTGATATCTGTCAGCGTGGACCAGATTTCTGGTAGTAAAAATAAACCCACATGTCCTTCCGACCCAGACAGCGTGGCAAAGACGTAGGAAAGACAACATATTTACACTTCCTGGTTGTGCAGCGCCGATCTGCAAACCGCTATTCTAGATCACAAGGCGGTGAGAAAAATCAACTCCAACATGCAAAACACACTTCGTGCAGATAACTATTCGTCTGTGCAGACTGGCAAGCCCTGCGAAAGTTTTTCACCTCTTAAACCGGTTTTGATAAACCGTGTAGCAACGCCATGCAGGTTGCTACCAAGGTGATCACTTCCTGATTGCCCTCCATTACTTCACCACACTACTCCGCGGACTGAATCGCAGCGGTCGAGGTTAAAAACACAACCCGTGCGTTAAATTTATCTACCGGGTCGAGGTTATAAGTACATAACGATAGGTTACCGGCTCTGATGAGTAGATCGAGCTGGTTTGCGTGTCCCTCATGCTGTGAAGTCGCCATGTTTTCCCCTTGCTGCAGATTCACATTGACTTCTCACTGAATTGTATAGGAAGCTACTAGCTCATATCACTCCGCCGCTAATGGGAAATCTCCTCAAATTCAACGAGACACATTACGGCGGCAGAGAGGTATGCCTCCGCCGCCGACACAGGAAATCCTTCTTTCGGCCTCCCTTGCGTAGTGGCTACGTAAAATAAAACTAGCGTGACAACTGCTTTTTAAATAAACTCTATGAGGGAAAATAATAATAATAATAATCCTATTATTCCAGCACAAATAAGCGGTTTGAACAACGAACTGACAGCTAAGAACTGTAAACTTAAACAAGACATTATATCTAACGAACTTCACTCCAAAACAATAGTACGTTTTGTAATGACTGTGATTTCATGCTTGTTGCTGTTTAAACTATAGATTAGAATGACTTCACTGGTTTAAACTGTGGTTTTTGTAAGAGACAAATGCACCAATTAAATTATTATTATTATTATTATTATTATTATTATTATTATTATTATTATTATTATTGCCATTATTATTATTATTATCATTATTATTATTATTATTATAGGTCATTATCAATTCCACAATTTTAATTACTTCTTTTGGAATTGTTAATTGCATTTGGGGAATTCTACTGTAAATTGTGGAAGGTTACGTATAGATTATGGTAATTAATATATCAGTCTAAATGAACTAAATAATTAAAAGTGCAAATAAATAACCTTTAAAAAAAGTGCTGGTAGTGATATCTGAAAAACTGCAAAATATTCTTTAGGTTTGTTAGAACTTTGTCAGAATTATAATTTAAGGTCTGAGGCAACATTAATGTGTTTCCTAAATCACAAGACATGACCCAAATTCCTCGGATAAACTCTTAGATTTTTATAGATGATTGCTTCTGACTAATGTGCAGCACATCTAGCTTGCACTTGTGTAATGGGCAAGCTTTTTGTGGAAGTGTGGTATCTGTATCTACAGCATCTAACTTCTTTTTTTAAAATCGCTGCAATGTTTTGTTTTGTTTTGTTTGTTAGGCGTCATCTTTTTATCTCTTTGAGATTAAAAAGACCCAATGTAATACATCACACATAAAGACAACAATTATGTATTTATAGTGGACCATTTTGAACACTGTAGTTTCTTCAGATAAGGGTCTCTATCCATGTTGGACTCCAACAAACGAGTCACCTCATCTTTGATCTTAAAGTAGAACATTTTTCATTTGGAACCAGAGTTAAAACAGCAAACTACATACTGTATATATTTTAAAAATGTATGACATCCAAGCGGACTGAATGAGTAAAACGATGATGCAGAAACACTTCCTGTAATTGTGACAAATTCTTCATCGTGCTAGTTAATTTAGATTATGTGAAAACGGAGTTTAGAGATGTAATCTGGGACAGTATGAATGAATAAAGCTTTAATATGGTCAAAATAAAATTGACTCCATCTTTCTGTGTCATACTTATGAACACTGCACTGGATTGGACACTGGTCACCATTAATAAGGAATTAATGGATGATTAGAGAGATAATACTGAATGCCTTCCTGTTCATGAAATAGTTGCATCCAATGCCCACAAGGTGGCAGTGTGTGAGCGCTGAGGCCTGTAGCCCTCACAGCCACCCTTACCAGACAGCGTCCACTGGTGCTGGCCACAGAATCATATGACAAATATGCCCAATTTCGGCTGAACCACAACAAACAAAAGCAACACCTTCTCAGCTTGATTTTATGAAACCGACACGTGGACCTTGGATCTAGATTCATTTTTGTTCACTTAAAAATACGTGTCAGCTTAAGGAGTTTTAAAGTCAGGAGTGAAGAGACAGAGAGAGCAAAGAAGTTCCAAAGAAATACAAGAAGTGAACAAAGCCAAAACAGCATTTCACCAGCATTTGAAACAAAATGTACCACAGACTACTCGCACACCACAAAAACAATACTTTGAAAATGATGTTGGAAGGTGTAATACAAAGAATGACTGAATGTTCAGTAACAGGACACGGTTGGGGCAAAATCAGCTTCCCTTTTTAGTTGACTTTCCACTGACTAACAACTCTGGCGTGGCACCAGCTGAAATGGAAATGGAAATGAGAAAGTCTTTACAACTGTGAATGTGAACCATGGTATGGCTCTGCACGACAAAATCAAACCATCAGCCTGTTGCTTAAAGCAAAACTGGAGTCCTAAATGTGAACACTACAACAGCAGGTAAAATTTCTCTTTTTTTCTAATAACATAAAACCTCAGTGACCCAGAGGAAACACGAACTGTGCATCAGCAATGGTAATATTATATAGAAACAAACATGAGTTGAAATTCTCAGCACCTCAGATAAAAGGATAAAACAGGTTACTTAATGACCAAGGTTTGCGCTGGGCATTCTGGGTAGTGTGGTGTGTGATAGTCATCAGGTGCACTGACATACAGCGCCAACAGGAAGCTTACGAATTAACATTACATCCAATTTCTGATAAATACAGAAATATTTATGTCTCACCTGCCTCCCCTTCTGTCTCCACCTCCTGCTCATCACCGACTTCCTGCATCAGGTAGGCCTCATCCTCATACACCAGCACCTGGGCAGAGTAACCTTGCTCCTCAGCCAGGCTGGCACCAGGTACCTCCTCCACTATGACTGCTGGGTAGTCCTCAGCCTCCTCTCTGTCCTGCACTTCTTCAGAGGCTTCCTCAACTTCACACTCACCTTCAACCTCTCCTTCAAGCTCCAGGTCAACCTCACATTCTTCTTCCTGCAACGATAAAGGGATTCAATAAGAGGATATGACAGATATGAGGAAAGAAGGCAGGACTGTGTCGTGAACTGCCGCTGCAGCGTTACTCCTGCTTGTGTCTGTGTCCAACCCACCTGCTGGGGGTCCTCCTCGGCTGTGACGTACTCCACCACCGTCCCACCAGTGTCGACCAGCACCACTGAGGTCATGACTCATGCTCCTCAGGGATCAGCAGTCGCAGCCAGTGATTCGCCACAGCACCTCCGTCTGGTGGCCTCCACCAGTTTGATGAACGAAAGGCCCTGGAGAGAGAGGATGCACTTGGTAAACAAAACTTTAAAACACTGAAGTCTGTGATGCAGCAACAAAATATGACCAGGTTTAGACAAAATGAGATGGATGATCACAGAAGTCTGCCTATTTCCCCTGTGCCGGCGTTCAGCCATTGCAGCCCTGTGCGATGAATGAATGAATGCCTATCACCTCCAGAGTTGTCTTGATGACTGTGCTTGAACATTTTCCCATGGGGATGCTTGAAACTAATAGTCTGACATTTAAAAGAAATATGGTTATTCGCTTTCTTGCCAATGTTTATGGAGCTTTAGAGGTGCTTGTAGGTAGATTTTGTATCATGAAGTTAAGTTGCTTTAATGGTAGCTGGTAAATGGACTGTATTTAAATAGCACTTTTCTAGTGTGTCAACCTCTCAAATTGCTTTTACAACACAAGTCTGCATTCATCCTTTCACACACATTCAGATGATGGCGAGGCCACCTGCACCTTACAAGCTTTTAACCATTCACACACTCTCACACACAGGCGGCATAGCATCGGGGCAATTTGGGATTCAGTATCTGAGCCACAGCTGCCCCTTTACTAAAAAAAATTAAAAATAAAGTTTTGATGTAGCATTGGCATATTTTGACTGCTTAAAGACCTCAACAACTTTTTCTAAAATAAAAATCACCTATCTGAAATACCTGAAATCACCTATTGACATACATAAATATACTATACCTTCCATCTGCCCAAACTGTAGATCAAGACCTCATTAAAGGCAGAGATCTCTTTTATCTTGTGGGAAGTGCCTGTCTGCTATTACAGGAAGAAAGGCACTGACAGGAAGCCAAGTCAGTCCCCCAGACACAGTGTCCAGTGAACAATCTAGGCAGGGCAGACTGGAGCACCACAGGGGCCTAAGTTCCTGTCCTGTGCTGCTCTGCGGGGTGACAATAAGACGTAACAGAAAGAGAATGCAGGCGCATGCAGAGACAGACAGACACAAGCCTACTCTTACTTTACTCACTTTTTAAAGACCTGACTTGGACACTGACCTGCTGGGGTTAGATGCATTCTTAGCCTGGTGATCTAAAGCCAGAATGAATAATTTTCTTATTTTGCTGTGTTTGGGACATTTCTGGACATCAGCCTTTGGGTTGTATCCCCCCATCCATTAACAGCTTGGAGAAGGTCAGGGTAGGACGTTAAAAAGTTATAAGCACCAGCATCCAAGAGGAGCAACTGAGCGGGTCAGGCCAACTTTGAATGCTGTGTTTACAAACCGCGTGTTGTGTTGTCTCATGTGAGGCAGCTGCTTTTGTTTTTATGGAAGTTCCAAATAAAAGAAGGAAATAATCACATGAGATAAGGTATGGTATGGTATTGTTATTCTAAACCATTTCTTATTTGAAGTACTATACTGTGATATTTACCATTACTGTGATACAAAATCACATATAACATTATAGAAGATTTTGGCCATACCATATGTCTTTTTTTTTTGGCCTTTCCAAAAATACAAACGTGTATGCTACAAACACTGGCATGTCCAGTTAAGTCTCTTAGAGCAGTAGCAACCTAACCCAGTGTTATCTCTAAGGCCAGTAAGCAATTCATACTACATTTTTTTGTGGGTTATAGATTATGATATAAAAAGGCAAGTTCAGATTAGCACATTTAGTGGTCCTAACTTTTTTGAGTGAAAAGTGAAACTGTTTGAAAAGACGAACTACAAGCATACATCTAACCTGTTCTCAGACAGCAGGAAAATGAAAAATTCAGCTGAAGACAACCTTATCAATAATCCACTTATGGCCTTAACATTAGCTCAGTCAGTGTGCTACAAATGATAAAATCTACTCACAACAGTTGTCATTTCAGCCAACAAAAATCAACACTTGTTAACTAGAAATGAGAAGCATCCTTTTGTCTATCTCTGTCAGAAATCAAGAACTCTTTGTTTTGAATATTACTAAGAATTTCAATTGTAAATCTGCCAGAAAAAAACTGCATATGTGAGCAGAAAGCTAAACAGATAAAGCAACAGTAACTAGGGAAGCGTGGCTTAGTGCGCATCATGCTGCAACTGGTCAGGTGACGAAGCAGACAGAGTCTGATATGCTCACTGGAGGCTCTCTTTGTTCAATCTACTGCCATCATTTTAGATGTGGAAAATCTAACACAACACCGTGAATGAGGAGACCAGAAAGTGTGCATCATTATTCCTATTTGTTCCTCACATCCCTGAGGGCAGGCTTTAACCCCGACCTCAAGCGTGGACATTCAAAACAGCTCCAAACACTTTTGCCTTTAGATGTGTTTGAACGTTACTGGGCTTGACACGTTAATTTTCAAAGTAAACAGAAGAAGCTCTATTCCTCACAGCACATCTGCCCTCTCATACAGAGCCCACCCTCTGCTTAAAGATAATCCTGTGCAAAATTCTTTAAATTCTTCTGTCCACACAAAGACAAGGATTAGAAATAACTCTTTCTCATGGCCAGTGTAATTTTTCCAAAATTTTCAGTGCAAAATGTAATAACACATTTAAAAATGGCCAGAACACAATGTAAATCCAATTCATGCGTGATCCAGAGCACTTTTTTTTTTTTTTTTTTGTACAAAACAACTGACCACACGTCCTCCACCCTGGTGTGTATGAGGGCCTGCTCAGTTACTCTTACTGCTGTATAATGGATGAACCATGCTGGTGTTTCTTGAGCTACTGAGACCAACATGATATCATCTAAGATGGAGAAATCCTCTATTTAATTATTCAGTAGCATAGAGCAGACACTCATCTACAGAGCTGTATGTCTCTGAGGGGCTGGGTTAATTCAGATTTGCAGCATGCATGCAGGGTTGTTGAACATGTGACACATCCCCGGGTCTCACAGAAGGTCATGTAACTGGCATGTGCTGCTCCTGAGCCCCATGACATCAGGACTGTGAGAATCAACTCTCTCCCATCTCCACTTCTTCTCAGCCTCCAATTCTATGTTGAATATTTAAAACCTGTTGCGCCTGTTGTTTCTTGCATTTTGCTCTCTGGCACAGTAACAGCCTAACCAAAGAAAGGTGTGACAAGCGTTGCACTATGTGCTGTTATTTTGCTGTTAAACTGACAGAGGTTATTATGCAAGAGATGGAAATTGAGACACACTGGGCTTTTGTCATTTATCAAACCCATCTAAATCCTTTCATCAGAAAGTCAATCAGAAAAAGACTGAGTGAAAGGGAGGCTCAAAGTGCAGAGTCCTGCGTGTGGTGCCTGTATGCTTTCACTCGGTCAACAGCATGATCGAGCACTAAAATGATACCATATGTCTGCATGGATCAGCTTGACCAATAATCTCTCATTGCGAGCTCTCTTTAATGCTGTTCCTTTCATTTTCCTCACCTCGCTATCCTGTCTTTATTTCCACCTACTAAAAAACTGAAAACATCCCTCTCAGTTAATGTAATGCGCATACACACACACACACACACACACACACACACACACACACACACATAAAGCAAAGACACACAAGATCTGTTAGGAGTCGAGGCTCTCAAGCAGGCTGCATCGACTCAAACAAGTATTACAGGACCTACTGGATGGCTGCGAACACGTGGCTGCCTTGTCACTTCTCAGCTCAAACATAAATGACTAAAGAGGCTGAATAATTACAAATTCAACAAACTACTTCATTTACAAACTATCATCAGATACCTGTCACATTACAAGCACAGGAATGAACTGTTCCAACGGTTAACAGCAGTCAGTGTGACCTTTTCACTCCTTACAGTTAGCGACTAGTCATGTTGGTATTCCAGGAATTGAAAACATTTCTGCTGTAATGAAAGTCATTCTGGACAAGACCTGGAGCTACATGTCTCACTTTAAATGCACCAAATCCAGATCACTTTTAACTTTCGATTACTGGGGTGAGAGCAGACGAGAAGCGCCATCCTCATACAAATGTTTTTCCACTTCAGTGACTCAGTAGCAGTCGCGAGACTTCACAAGATACAGCAGAGTCATCCTGACAGTTTTCACCACAACACACTCACAGTGAAAGAAAAAAGTCCAAACTTGCCTTGCCACAGAAAAGTTGATGAGATTCAAAATGCAGGCTTGCATTTTTACTTGGCTACTGCTTAAAAATCCACAAATGACGAGGAGGAGAACGGACAAAAGAGGCTGGTGCTGTCTTGCCTCAGCAGGAGCGATCAACAGGACGTTTTGTGTATCTTTCTCGCTCACACGCCTCTTCTCTGTCTGACATCCATCCATGCAGCCGTCTCCTCCTCTCCCTCTGCCTGCATGCACACTGTCTGCCTGTTCCCTGGCTGGAAGGAACCTCTCAGAGCACTCAGCACTTCTCAGACCCTGCCCTGAGCTAAGATCACATGACAAGGGTGGAACACACACGCGCATGCACATGCACATGCACACACACACACACACAGTCACATGATCTTTCAACAACAGAGCTTTTGTTCCAAGTAACTGGGGCTGTTGGTAAAGAAAGATACAACGCCCTGCCTTGTGCCCTGCCCTCTACCAACACACACGCACACACACACACACGCACACAGATGACACAACCAGAAAATACATGGCAAGTATGACCTCAGGATTGACTTGACATCCTCTTATACACATACACACACTCAAGCTCCAGTGTAACTCAGTTGCTACAATGATATATAGTCATGAAGTTGGGTTATAAATTCTCTGCAGTGTCACATTTAATCTCCTGTTATTCAACGATTAGAAAGGCCTTGTGTGAGTTAACATTTTTGGGTCATACATTCCCTTTGTTTAATTTACATTCATGGTGTATTAGCATCTGCTGTCCAAACATGCCTGAAATGTTCACAGCTTGTTCTAAAATGCAAATGTTAGTCTTGCTTAATATCTCAACACTGACATACAAACAGAATCTAATTAAATCAACTACAGTCTCACATAAGCAACACTATAAAATGTTCTACATCTTTAGCTTTGGTTCTTCAAGAGACAGTCAAGAAGCTACAAATGAAACACAAAATGTGCAAGTTTGGCAAAATGAGCTTTTTACATTACATTTAGGTCTGAAACCAGCAGTAAATTAACCTACTGTCAACACAATTATCAACACAAACAAAGAATGTATGCATTAACAATGCTTTCCCCACAAGACATGCACACTGTATGAAACCTTAGTGATGGTCATATGGTGGTATTTGGCATAATGGGACCAACTGTTGTCGTATATTTTGGTCTATTACTTCTAATATTAGGCGCATGTGTCACTCAAAAATCCTAAGATATGTTGCGAGCTTACTTTTTGTGAATGCTGTAAGGCTTAAAGAACGTGATTATTACTGAGCTGATTATATTTGATATAACTCTATGAAGGAATTCCTGTGGAAATCAGCTGAGGGCAGCCCTGGACCCACAAATAAAGACATGAAACATGAAAATGGCCAAAAGTAGTTATTTAAAGAAAGTGAAAATAAAATAATAATGATGTCACCCTCAACCTCCCGATGACTGCATCCCCTTCTGCTCAACTTCACCATACACACAGACACTACAAGCCTCCCACCGAAACATCCAAGACCAGCATTTGTGATTTACTGATATCAGCACCTCCATCACTCTTCCATCTCTGTGGCACCAGTGCCTGCCCACAGCGTCTGTATCTAGACTTTCTCTACAGGCCTCTAATAATTTGGACCCATTACAGAACAGTCAGGCACACCTGAGGCCGCCCAGTGGAAACCCTCAGACAACACTTCAGTGTTAGCTTAGACTGCAGGATACACCGGCTGAGCAAAAGGCAGGCTGGTCAATCATTTATGTTCCAGCACAAAGCACACACACTTCAATAAAGCTCACACTGGAGGCAGCAGCTCCTTAACACCACTTCACCACACACACAATCAAAGCAGTAAATACCAGCAGCCATTAAACCGTACCGCAGACCATGAACGTAAAACAGAATACTGTTCACAGCAGGAAATTAGATGATGCTAATCTTAATTTTAAGTCTTCAAAGATAGGCACAGAGGGAGGTGGTGGTGCTGAAGAAATTAAAAGAGAAAACTATTGAATATTTTGTGTTTTCTCATCCGTCAAACACAAGTTGGAAGTTTAATTGTTTTACACTGATAATTACATGATTAGCTGGCTGACAGAACGTTAATTGAAAATATAATTATAGGCACTGATTCATCTTGTATCTGTTAAAATGCATCATAAAAATGTACTTAACATAATTTTTTTTAATCATTGAATAACATCTCACTTTCCAGTCAAAAGCAATGGACTGAAAAGCAAATTTAAGACACTTTGAACTCAGTTTGACAGACACTTGTCATTCATTTTGTTAATTACAAGTGTTAGTGTTGTATTTTTGGGAGAAAAGTAGATCCGTACATCAGTTCTGATCTATTCACATATTTCAACAAGCATTAAGAAAATGGAAGCAGCTTCTACCAAAGTCTGTCCGTGTTGACAGCATGCACCGAAGCATCAGCATCAGTGGGCTGCTGCTCACCGCCTCATCCTGCATCATGTTTCTCGGTTAAGTGCTATCCTACAAAGCCAATGTAGTTTCAGTGTGATGATTGTTCGTGGTCATACATGTGACATGAAAAGCAGTGCGGTTAGTTTCAAAGTTCATGAAGAGTACAAACCGTCACTCAGCTCACAGCTGGCTGGGTGTCATTTTCAGTGCTCACAAATGCGAAGTGATCTGAGGCGGGACAGTGGGGGCTCACTGTTTGCCTTCTTACCTTTGCAAAGCAACGATACTTTAGCTCTTCAGTGCAGCTAACCACGTCTCTGGATTATTAGCCAGCCCCTGGCATCATTTACATATAAAGCTAATTAGTTACTTTAATATGCCGAACTGCTCATTAAAGTCTGCGCTGCAAAACGCGTCATTTTTGGGAACACGTCGCGCACAACAAGCAAACGGAACAGAAACTGAATACTGACATGAACTTAGCTAACGTTAGCAAGCTAAGTTAGCAGTGTCACAAAAACAAGCAGAGAGAAGCAACAAAACAAACCATGTGGCTAATGCTGGCTAATGTCAGCTCACTCACCGAGGAACTGCTCACTTCGCGCTGCTGGTGACCAACTTAGACGACCGGCAGGAACTTGACGTTAGCTGGCTGTCTGATGAGAGTTTGGTCTGTGTGTGTGTGTGTGTGTGTGTGTGTGTGTGTGTGTGTGTGTGTGTGTGTGATCCAGTCTCCCCCCTCCTCTCTGCTCGGATCCCGCTGCTGCTGTCGACGGGCTGAAGAGTCGCGCGGCTCACTGTAAAGCGAGCCAACAGACGTTAACGTTAGCGGTTTGTATTGACGATGAGGAGCGTTGGAGCCTGCAGACAGGTGAGGACACACACCTGGGTGGCCTTGGTGTGTCGTGTGGAGCAGTAAATGGTCACAGACGCTGGCGGTGTGCAGCACAGACAGCTCCTGGGCTAATGGAGACTGTCTGTTGTCAGATTGACTCTCCGCTTGTTCAGGAAAATAACCGTGGTGACGTCACGCCGCACAGTAAACAAACAGAGCTCAACAGGATAAACTCATCCATTTCACTTTGATTTGTTTATCAACAACTTTTATTTTCTTAATTTCCTGCTAAAACCAGAGGACCAAAAACCTTTTTGGTACGAATTAATGTTATTGCTTGTCTTTGAAGATAGGGATCAGATGTGACCGTCAGAGCCTGAGGGTCGCACTTTTTCCCCCAAAACTCCAAAACCGCTAATAAAAACAAGATTAGACAGATGTTAAAACAATAGTTATCTGTCTCCACAAAGCGGTCAGTGCGCTGCTAGTCACCGCAGCACAGTGCATCACCATGCTGATTAACAACACAATGAAACACAAGAGCAAAGCTGAGTGTTTATACATCACTTTATTTAAAGTGTCTATGTGAACACATTAGCATGACAACAGAGACATCATTAATGACATAAAAAGTGACATATTAACTATTCAAACATATTAATATAAGATATAGCTAATATAAGATTATTTATGCAGTGCACCCACAAATATATTTAAAACAAAGCATCAATCTACAACTCTGGAGGACTGTTTGAGTTGAACATAATCATCTCAGGAAAAGGGTGCAAATCAGTTTATATTGGTTTGAACTTATATATAATGTATCAATCTTTTGTTGTTGAAGGTCAAATATAGACAACAATAACACTAAATAAAAGAAAATAGACCAACATATGGCTATCGGCATCATTATTTTTCTCTGGTATTGTAATGAATGCATCACCTTCAAATTAGCAGCTCAGTAAAAGTATAACAGCCTTTCAACACTTAAATACCTCAAGATAGTCATGACTGCACCTGCATTTGTACTGAATGCATGTCTGCATGCTAAGATATCAGCTGATACAGTGGGAAAATGATGTGCTGTAATCGGCTTGAGGAAAACATGGAGGTGCACCTCCACTTACAAATCTTGGTAGAGTTTGTAGAAATTGGCAATATCTATGAAAAGCAGTCTATCACTAGATTACTGTGACATTGAATCACACCCACTGCTCACTACCACACCTTTTTAAGAAACTTCTGTTCAATCCAACTGGTCATGAAAAGCTTCGCAGCAGTGGCACCTACAGGACAAGAGTCATAATGGGAGTCAATTCACAAACTGCTAACAAAGATTGATCAAGAACAGAAAGAGAACTTAAAAAAAAAAACCTCTGTGATAACATCTCAGAACAGACACATCAGCTAGTGAAGCCTGTGGCTTGTTCTCCTCGTGTTGTTTCCATCGGCCGTCCTGGCCTGGCTGACAGATGAGCGAGTGTTGTGGAAGGCACACTGTCATGTCATGACTGGGCTGTCACCACCGCCATAGTCTCTGTGGCTGCAACAAACAAGCACAACACTAGTTTGTATGGTAAACATGCAAGAGTTTACATGGGAGTGTTAATGTTACTCATCCTAGAGTTTTAATAAGTAGAATGGACATATTAAGCAGGATCTAAATCAAAGAAAGTGCAAAGAAAAGTGTAGTAGCAGTGTACACGATTCACATCTCACATCTCCAATGCTGAGAACGGAGCCTGTCCTGAAGATGTCCATTCTACCGCCTCTAGTTCTACACAGACAGCAGTGTTTATAGCTGTGCTGCTTTTAGCTGTTTACCTTCTTAACTGTACTATTACATCACTGAGCAGCTTTTTACAGTCCAGATAGACATCTTTGGCTCTGTGGATATAGGCAGAAATACATCTTGTCAGAGCCAAATACATGGAAGGTAATATTGTTTTGTTTTTTTTAATGGCAAAATTCTGCAGCAGTAAAGTCGTAATTTGGCCACATTGTGTTTGTGATTTATTGAATCTAGAAATCTAGCAGCAAGAGGATAAGATAATTTATCATGAGAAAATGACTTCATAAGATGTGGACCATGACATGCACACACTGCTCTGTGGGGGGTTGTCTGTCGGACTCTCAAAGCAAACAATATGAACTTTTTATGAATTTTCACAGAATAACTGGAAATGAAACTACCCACACTGATGGTGTATGAATGGTACAATTAAAATGTATAAAGGTACTGTAAGTAAGATGCAGTCTGATGCAACAATCAATGGCCTCTCCCTCAACTGACATTTTCATCTTGAATCAGTTGCTACAGTTGTCAAGACACTATCTATGCATGCTGGCCTGGCACTCCTGATCCCTGATCTCCATGCTTGCAATTTTCGTTTTCATGTCATTATCTCAAGATAGCAAAACTTTGGTAATAATTAACTCATGATCTGAGATAATGGCATTAAAGAGATAATTGCAAGCACAGCCACTCTCAGCTTCTGTACTGTGCCACTGAAAGATAAAGGTCTTTGCTGTATGTTATCATGGAAGGTTAAACCCAGCTCACAACAAAGGAAACAGGCTGAAAGTCAAACTAAGAAACTGTCCACCTCCATACTGATTCTATGAGGCAGCCCCTGGGTCCTGTAGCAACTCTAAAACCTTTCCTGAAGATTAAGTCCTGTGTTTTTTTTAGCTGACAGTGTCTGTAAGCCTTTTATATTGAAACACATTAATCTATGTCCACCATTACTTCAGTCACAGAAAAGCACGACTGGAGCTAATAATATTAAGAATGGCTTATTTCCATTCAAGTTTATCATTAAGCCGTGTCAGAGAGCCAGCACACACCCTAACACTGGCACACCTTAATGGAATGAAGTAATGATTGGTATTAGTTGTACATATGTTTAACATATGTACAACATATGTACATGATTGGTATTAGTTGTACATATGTTTAACATATGTACATTTCTGATTTCTGATTCTGAACAAGTTACAAAGACTTACTGTGCTGCCATCTAGTGTCTGAAAGTTTAACTGCGTCCACATGAAGGTTTGTGATGTCTGACAATGTTGTCTTTCAAATATGAGGACAAACATTTCTCACCCTACTTACCTTAATGATCTTTTCAGTATCGTCCAAAAGGTGGACACAAGCTGAAGCTTGGGGTGTAATTAATCTTTAAGTCTTAAAACTGTTTTAAACGTACATTATGTGCATTTGCAATGCAGATAATGAACATAATTTTTAGGGACAGTATGCAAATTATCAGAAAGGAGTTGTGCAGAAAAGGGGGAGGGTATTTTAGCTGTCTGTGGAAGGGAGCATATTTTTCCTCTACTTGTTTTCTTACTCCATATTTATATCTTATTTCAGGTTTGGGGTCTTGCTTTTGAAAAGTAAAACATAAAGTTCTCATATATTTTACTGCTATTTCCTTAGAATGTAACAAAGCAACAAGTGTAGTTTGTATCATGTAGCATTATAGATCATGCTAAAGTAGGTATGGGGGAATCAAAAACCTCTTAAAGTATGTTCTTACTTTGTCCTTCCACCAGTGACACTGCCTCCTTGGCCTCATGTGTTATATCCAGGGTCCCGTCACTGGCCAAAGCAACAGGTGGCGCCACCTCCTCTGCTGCTGATGGAGCAGAGTGGCAGGAGTGGCAGTGCTTGGCCTCATGTACGGGAGCCTCTGATGTAGATTCTGGCTCGGCAGCTGAGAGGACCTCCAGGTCTGACCCAGACGCTGCTGCCAGCTGAATCGTGTCCACAACTGCTGCAGCTTCAACCGTCTCCTCTGCTGAAGCTTCTGCTGCTGCCTCCTCCACTGATGCCTCAGCAACAGGCTCTGCCTCAGCAGGAATGGTGGCCTCCTCAGCTGGTGGGGCCTCTTCAGGCAAGGCCTCTGTAGTGGAGACAGCCTCCTCTGGAGCAGCTCCAGGGTCTGGAGCCTGATCTTCAGCCTCAACCTCACCTACTTCCTCCACCGTCTGCGCTGAAGTTGTAGGTTCCTCAGGAGGAACCGTTTCCTCCTCCTCTTCCTCCTCCTCTGCTGCTGCTCCTGGAGCAGATGTCTCCTCTTCAACAGCTGGACCATCTGCATCTTCAGCATCAGCGCCAGGCTCTGCAGACTTCAGCACCTCCTCGTTCACTACAACAGCTGCCTCTTCAGCCGCCTCCTCACCTACCACCTCTGCACTTGCTTCCAGGACTTCTGGCTCTACGACCTCCAGTGTGGAGTCCAAAACTTTTCCATCTTCCTCTACTTTCCGGACAGCTTTCACCAGACTCGTCTCACCAACAGAAGCTGCTGCAATCTCAACTGTAGAGCCAGCTAAGATCTTCACAGCTGTGAGCAGATCTGGCATAGTCTCTGGAGGACAGAAGGAGGACAGGAAGTTGTGGCTGAGAGAGATTTGAAATATTGTATAGAATACAAGTACACACAATCCAACAGAGGTACAATGAGCTTCACGTGAATTAAAATCCTCAATTTGAGGCCTGGTACCATGTGAAGCATGATTGCTGTATTTTTCATTGTACTGTACTGTAGGACATTTTATCTTTGGAACAATTTCACTCAATTGATTCACTCAGAAAGACGGACACTCAACAATTGCAACAATTCTGATAAATGATTAATAAGATTAAGTTAAACCAAAATGTCAAATATTTACTGATTTTCTCATCATTTCAGCTGTTAGGATACAAGAATTTGTTGCTTTTCTGTGTTTGAAACGTTGGGTTTTGTACTGTTAGAAATAGAATGAGACATTTGAAGGCAACCCATTGGGTTCTGGAAAATTTCATGATCTTCATTCATCGAAAAAATAATTGCCAGATCAACCAATAATAAAAATAATTCATCGCAGCCCTTGTGAATTCAAGTTCAACAAGCCATGAGCAGTCCTTCAGAAATGCCAGGATTAATTCTGGTATCGTGGTTTGCTGTGCTGTTTTGTATAAATTGCACTTACCTTGAGCTGGTGTCTATCACTGGATGGTCTACAGTCACCAGAGGTTCAGGAAATACTCTACAGGAGACTACCTGTTCACCAGTTCATGCTCCTGCTGCTGCTGCTGTAACCTTTTGAGAAACACAGCACCTGAAAAAGCAGTTAGCTTCTTAGAGTAAAGCCTTAAATCTCATTTTTTTTAGACGATGGAGATGGATAAACCCTAGATGGACATTTTTAGAAAGCATTCCCACATTCAAGGTCGTTCACATCATTTTTAAGGGACTTGTTGGATAGTAAACATTCCTGGGCTGCCACCAACAATGTCCCATTAGCCTGTCTGTCACCCCATGCTGGTGAGCCACCAGGACACCCTGAAACAACTACTGTAATCTAGGATTAGTCTTAACCTGTCTGAGACTGCATTAAACTGTATCTGCCACTCCAAATAAAAGGCTAATCTGTGGTTTATCAATCAAATCTGGGGTAAATTTTTGAAAGAAAAAAAAAAGTTAATGCTGCAGTTCAACTAGTTGAGCAGGACCCGCCACATCCTCCTGATAGTTTCTTATGCCTGCACCTCTTTTCTACCTATTGCATAATATAACTGTTCCTGCAGATCAGTATTTACAGACACCCAGGTGAGGGTAGGTAGGTGGATTGACCTTGTGTTTCATGCTGCACACAGAAAACCATTCAGTGATTGCTCATGGATTAGTTTTAGTGTATCTCACCAGATCTATGCAAGAGTGGTCACATGCTCAACAAGTAATACCCTGGAACACAGTGTTGAGGGCAAACGTGTACATGGTTGTCTTTCACTCTTCCCCTTGAATGCACAGGAGCATGAACATGGCACAGAGGTTCTTCAGGAAAGGGAGCGTTTCTACAGGAGGTGGCTGTTTCTATACCTACAATACAGTTATTACAATATTTACTGCATATCATTTTCTATGTTCAAAGCGACAATCTGTGATGAGTCACTGAATAAAGTCTAGCCTCAGATAGATGAGATACTTCTTCTGAACCAGTTATTTTACAACCTGCAGAATTTGATAAATGCAAACAATGAAAAAAAATTAAATTCAAATCACACAGTCAACCTTAGAGTAGTGTTAAGAATGCAATAAACAGAAAAAGAAACACTGTCTCCATATCAATCCAGTGAGGTTTTATTCTTTGAACATTTAACTGTATTAATCAGAATGACAAGTTGCTTAAAGAGGTGAATGAATTTTCTGGAGTGTTCCCTCAAACATTAAAGTTTCACATTTAAAGAGTAAAGACACAGCAGAGATGAGTTTAACACTATAAAACAGTCTTGCACATGGCTGGTATACTGAAATGAAGGGTCAGTTAGACAAAGTGGCTGCAGGCTGCTGTAGATGCAGGCAGTGAGGTTGTAGTAATGTAAATGAAAGTATTTGAATGTGCAAGGGAAAAAGAGTGTAAGTAAAAAGAAAAAAAAAATCAAAAAGTGAAGCACATCTTTAACTTTGCCTCAGTCTGAGAGGAGATGTGCAAAAATTATGTTAGGCAAGAGCTGCAGCCAGGAAAAGAGGAGCAAACTGGTTTTTGGTCAAACTTCACATTGACACATCGTACGTTTTTGTATTTGCTCAGGTCAGAAAATTTTGTATAGAAACTGAATTTCCCACACTGAATCTAAACAGGCAGCCTAGTGCCAAATGTTCTGGGTCTGAAGGTTGGGGTGAGGTCAGGGAAGGAAGGCACCTGAAAACTGGACTGATGAACCCCTTACTGGTATTCATTAACCAACTGGAAGTGAAAACTAACCCGGCTCCTCATTTATTAAAATAAGGGGTTCATGAGTCCTTTTTTCCTAATCCCAGAGAGGAAGAACACAGCCCTCCTTTCTGGGAGAAATATGGAGGCATC
This sequence comes from Chaetodon auriga, assembly GCF_051107435.1. Classification (NCBI taxonomy): domain Eukaryota; kingdom Metazoa; phylum Chordata; class Actinopteri; order Chaetodontiformes; family Chaetodontidae; genus Chaetodon; species Chaetodon auriga. Next base: position 23,855,338 of record NC_135077.1, on the reverse strand, counting down.
ACAGCTTTATGCAGCCACCTCTGCAGCAGGGGCAGCCTCAGCCTCAAGAGCTGCAGAGCCAGCGTCTGCCTCAGTAGGGGGAGCAGGAGGGACTTCATCTACTGCTGCCGTACCAGCGCTCTCTGCTACAGGGGCCTCTGCTGGCGTCTCCTCCAGGGCTGCAACCTCCACAGCGACCGCAGCAGCTTCAGGGACCGGCTCTACAGCTACGGGTGGAGCAGCTTCTTCTTCGACTGCTGGCTCAGCTGCAGCCTCAGCAACGACCACCTCGGAGGCCACAGCGGTTTCGTCTTCAGACGCAGCCTCTGCGACAGGTTCGGCAGCGGTCTCTGCTACTGGTTCTACAAGAGCAGGGACAGACTCCACGACAACTTCAGTGGCCGGTGCCACCTCCTCCACTGGGGCGGGTTCAGCTTCGGGAGCTGCTGCTTCTGGTGCCGCCACTTCTGGTGCTGCTGCTTCTGGTGCTACAGATTAAGAGGATGGGGTAGAAATTAATAACCTTGACCTTTCTTGACTGGTTTCTTCTTAATTGTTATGTGCATCAGAAAAAGCCAAACCAAAACTAATCTGAAGAATTAGCTAGTTCATTGTACCTTAGGCTGTTGGTGTTAAGACATGTAAATAATAATAACGATATATTAACAGTGATCAGTTTTGAAGTATTTGACTCGTCAACAGCTAATGTGGGGTTGAGGGTCCAGAGCTTGCGTCTTTAAAGGTCTAAAAAAGGTAAAGCAGTATAAGGTGAGTAAAATGAAGGATAATCCTTAATCCCAACATGTCAACCTCGGGACACAAATAACTGCTGACCAGCATTTTACCTCAGGCGCTGCTATCACTCGATACATAGGTATTAAATGACCGCAGAGTTCATGCATGATAAATGAGCACTTTGGAGTTAAAGCAGTGTTTTAGTTTGATGGCTCAAGTGCAAAATCGAAGCTAAAAGCCGATCTTAAGTGAAGCTTCACAGATTATCTCATTGCAGTTGAAATGACTGAGTAAACACTTGCAAAATCAAGATGGGAAATGTGTCTTGATTTTTTTAAATGCTGACAGAGGCCTGGGGGGGTCTTTTGTGCACTGGTCTCTAATCAAGCACAGAAGGATACAAAGGTTGTGGGTTCAAGTCCCACCAGGGCAGTGATTTTGAAATGACTGTTCAACAGTCAACACTTAGACATGAACTAAGTCCATGTGCGTCAGGAAGAGACGGATTTGCTCAGTTTTCACTGTCAGGTCTGATCCTTAGATAAATATACGGTTAAGATTAGTTTTCATCCGAACTTCAGAGAGACTGTTTTCATCACAAGTAGCCAAACAAATCAAACAATCCACCTGATTGTTAAACTGTGCAGCTCAAGAGCACTAAATCTGCAATGTTATGATACTGAGTGATGTATACTCAGATTAACATGTGAGGACAATATGATCCTTGATCACAATCACTACGTGCATCAAGATGTTTCTATGACCACTTCCTGGAAATGTTTGGTTGATTACATAATGCAATCACTTGCCACTTTAAAGCCCAAGCAGAACAATGTCCAGCGCTGTGGGGAGCAGAGCTTTATGCTCCATTTGTGGCCGAAACAACACTTCCAGGCAGAATGTACACTGAACCAGTGGCAGCTGCGGCTCATCCCAATTACTCTGGGCGCAGAGCCATGATGTCTCCGGGCTCAAACTGGCTGAGTAGACAAATAATTTGCAGACAGAAATCAAAACAGACAGGCAAGATAAAGCTATTGAGAGTGATCATTCCACCATGTTTATTTGGGTGGTGAAGCTAGAACCAACTCCCAACTACAGCAATACCTTCTGCTTCCCATTTCTCCACCAGGTCCACTTATTCTAAATCTAATCTTACTCAATTCAACAGTGCATTAGAAAATTAAGCGAATTAAGGTCCTGAATCAAGGTCACATTATACTTATCTATAACTTGCTCAATTAAAAACTGCCTATCTTAGTGGGTGATTCTGAAATATTAAAGAAAAAAGATTGAGAGAACTGTGTGATCTGAGAAAAAATAAAAATATTCTTGTGTAGAGGTGATCAAACTGGTTGTTTAATGTTTGATATTTTCACATTGTCTAGCTTTATCTGAAAAAAAAAGATGCAGAAAGCCAGAAAATGGCTGGAATTTTGATTTTTTCTTCTCAACTATAATTGGATAGACTGCTAGGCTGGAATTTTGGACAGACACTCCTGGTCCCCAGGAAATGAACTGTAAAAGCTTTGGTGAATATTTGAATATATTAACAAATGTTAGCATGCCAATATGCACATTAAGATGGTGAACGTGGTAAACATAACACCTGCTAAACATTAGCAAGTCAGTGAAGTTATGGTGAGCATGTTAGCACATGCTCGACACAAACTGTACCCACGCACAGCCTCACAAAGCAGATAGCATGGCTGTGGACTTGGGGCACAGACACGGTCCACGCAAATACGTGAGCACAGACACGATTTCAGATGAAAAATCTTAACACAGTCTGAATGCTGCCACTAGGGGCACTGTAGCACGAGGCAACAAGAGAAAGCTGACACCTTCCATTTGGGCTCACTTTCACTCAAAACAAACATTTCATCCTGTATTAAGGACGTTTATGAAACTTTGTCACCTTTCATACATGAATGTAATTAAAAACATGTATGCTATGGTCATGGAAACGCCCTGATTCGCTCTACATTGTCCCCATGAGGACTGAGGCATGTTAACTCCATGTTGAGCATGTTCACCCACATCTGTGCTGGCTCAGCCAGACACTGCCATGTGTGTTCATCTACTTTTGGACTTTCTGTGGTATCACTTGGAAACGCAGCCACACAATTTGTGTCATCTTGTACTGAAGGCCTGTGCAGGATACACAGGCTGCACAAAGCTGTGCTCAGGAGGTTGAGTGTGTGTTGTGTGCCAGCAACTGACCCTTTGCTGTGGAGCCCATGTTGGCGAGTCTGTCCTCATAGCGCTCACTATCACCATTGACTGTCTTGTAGGCCTGAGAGAAAGAGGGCAGATATGCATTCATGCAGTACATTCCAGCACACGTCAAATGATAACAGTAGAACACGGTAACAGTGTTACAAAATTCTACCTTACTGTGACATTTTGTCTAGCATGAACAAACAGCTGATACACACTTGTGCTTTGCCAAGAGCCTGACAGTAAACAGAAACAACTGCCCAGACAATAGCTGTGTGTGGAGAGCACACAGGACCTTCTATGTCCCTTCCACTGTGGTGATGTCTGCTACACAGTGCAGTCTGTCCTGGGACTGCATGTTTTCACCAGCTAAGAGACCCCACTGTAAAGCTACAGAGGGATGATTGGAAGTAATCAGTGCAGCAGGAAAGTCAAGATCTTCCTTAATTTCTATATTTACATTGTGTTTAGAAACAGTAACCAACCAAACTGAAGGTGAACGTGGAAAGGAGAAGATACTCACATAGACGACGGCAGCAGTGAGGCCTCCTCCACAGAGAACAAAGTATGTCATGTTGGAGGAGCCTCCAGGAACGCCAAAGGCCATGTGTCGCACTGGAGCTGCTGAGAGACACAGGAGGGCAGAGTGCCAAGGTTAGTTTGGAAACTTGATGGGAAGCTGACCTTCAGCCAACAGGTTTTCATTTAGCAAATCAGAAATTTGGAATCGATTGTAATTTTGGACTAGGACGACTTTCAACACATTCAACTACTGACTGAACACACGTAGAACATGTGCTTTGTGTTATGAAATGCAAAATTAGCATGAATAAAAAGTCAAAAATCAGAGAGAAAGTTCTACATATGCCTGGCAATTTGTGGGCTTTTTATTCAGGAAACTGTCCCATCAGAAGTACCACTGGGCCCAAAGACCAGTGCATTCTGACAGCGTCAACATGTCTTCATCCCTTAATCCAGTTACACAATACAACGCTGGTCATTTGTGGCAGAGGAGATGGAAAGACTTAGCAGCAGCAGCCAAGCTAAACAAAGAATTGTCCCTTAAATTAAATCCCCAGCACACAAACACATAAACACTGAAACACTTCCTGCTCGATCATCTTAGATTTGCACTGACAACTTCAAAATGATCTGGTCTGAATTCATCTGAACTAGTCCCTAAACACATATCAGGGTCTGTCAGACGCTTCTTAACAGGCTGGCGTTGGTGTCGTTGTGGATAGGTAAGCATGGCTGACGGCAGCCTCTGCGCCATGTGAAAAGATTTGCTGGTGTTTAAAGGATTGCCAGTGGTGCATGCAAAGGAGGCCATAAATAAAACCACCCTGCATCCCAAACACAGCCTCATCCTAATCTCTTCCTACCCAGACCACGCACACACACGCATGCACACACACACCAAAGTGTGTGTACATGCAGTTGCAGTACATATGATATCTTTGGCATAATGTACACTGTGCGCGCACACAAGGTTTGCAGTGAAAGAACACAATGTACAGCACGTGCACCGCCCCTCTGTCTTCCCCTGGTTTCATGCGTTCAGACAGATCATAACTCATCCTGCCACTTTTAGGACCACCTGCATCTTATTGAAGACATGGACCATTATTCACCTGTTGCATTCACAACATGTTTAACCCCTCGCTGATTTACAGAATTTTTTTAATTTTTTTTTTTAAATGACCAAAAACAAAGCTGACCACTCTGACCCAAAGCAAGCTTGAATGTTTTATTGTCATTTAAAAAAAATAAAAATAATACTACACAGGAGCTTGTGTTGTGTCAGAGGTCAAAGGTCACAGTCTCCTTGATTACACATCTCTAAGATGAACAATTAGGAAAATCTTCATTTCAGTTAGGCCTAAAACAAACCCTAATTTTTGTCTTCTCAAGTTCGAGTTACATCCCCTGAACACATAAATATTTTATAATAATTCAAATGCAGAATGAAAACAACGTGTCAGGAGTTGCTCACACTGCTGAGAATGAGCTGAATGTGCAGATCCCCTCAGCTTCACAGAGCTTAACAGCAAGGTTGACTAGCTGGTCAACACAGTGGAGAGTTTAACAGCTAAAGAGCCAGATAGTCCAAAGGAAATGGTAGAGACCAAAAATAGAGCTAAAAATAAAGCTAGACAGTGTCAATATCACATTCGCTGGGTGGTCAAATGTTGCTCTGTGGCTGCTGGATGTGTGAATAAGCAGCTGTTTGCTAATGAGTTCATGTCAATTTTAAAGTTGATGAGCGTCAAGGTTATGCTCACAACTTGTTTCTGCTGCCCTCAAGTGCCCAAAAAACAAACAAACAAACAAACAAACAAACAAACAAAAAAAGCCATTGTGTAAGGTCCAGTGTGTAGGATTTAGGGGGGAATCTATTGGCCAAAATGTAATATAATATTCATAGTTATGTTTTCATTAATGTAAAATAATCATGTTTTTGTTACCTTAGAATGAGCTCTTTATATCTACAGAGAGAGCGAAGTCAGCCATGTTTCTACAGTAGTCCAGACTAGACAAACCAAACATTGGCTCTACAGAGCGCCTTTCATGTTTTAGCCACCGTAGCCGAGGGGGGAGAATTTTGGTCCATGCACTTATTTGTTCTCTTGCTGCAAATTTTGATACCACTTGTTAAATATGTAGCTGGAGCTTGGAAACAAGAGAGAAGCTAGCAGGAAAGGACACCCTGACTGTCAAACAGCAACAAAGCCACAAATGAACACGTTACATCTCTTTTGTGTAAGAGGTACAAAGATACATCTTGGTTTTACAGGAAGCTATGCATCAAATCTTTCTGGACCTGCAGCAGTTACTTCCTGTAGTCTTCGCTGGTTGCCCATCAACTGCACCCAGCCAAGACACAGTCCAGCACATAACCCCCCATAAAACCACAATGTGCCATTTTTACTCTGTTGTTGATAAAATATAAAATGTATGCAATTTATAAGTGTTCATCATCAAATTTTGTTACTTTGTTGCTGTTTCCAGTCTTTATGCTAAGCTAAGCTACATGGCTGCTGGCTCAAGTTGCATATTTACTTTAGTACCACTAAGCACCACCACTCCTCTTATTCACATGCTGCTGTGTGTTTCAGCCAATATCAGTAAATCATTAAATATCACATTCTGAATTTCAACAGTGAATAAGTAAATAAGTGACTTTGTATTCTAGCTTTAGTGTGTGGCGCAATGACGTCAGTCATGAGTTCCTCATATTTCCAGTAAAATCCCTGCATACCTTCTCCTCTATCTTCTTTTAGTGTGTCACAAACAAAGCACCTCTGCATCAAATCTATGTGTATGAAACCAAAACAGAGCAGATCATGCAGTAGTCCTGTTGTGGATGCTTAAGTCCTCCCTCCTCTAATACCCATGACACAGCAGCACTGCACAGGGACAAGGCCAAGTACAGGTTATTTATACAAGTAATCAGTTAATCCCTGCCTGGTTCAAGCCTGTAAAAATGGACACGCATGTCAGGCAACAACAGATAACATGGCTGCTGTGTTGGCGGTGACGTGTGTGTGTGTGCAGAGGTTGGTTTAATGTGTGCTCTCCTGCAACTCTGTCAACTACCATCTGCTCACTGAGACAGAAAGAGTCCAGCCCAGAATGACAGTCACCATTTGCCTGAACGGGCTTTACAGAAAGCTCAGAGGAGGGACAGGCGATAGATGTTGTGTACAAGCGAGACACTAAATAAATAAATAAATAACAATATTTACAAAGCGTGATGACAAAAATACAGATATGTGCTGTGAAACGTGGGTGAGGAGAATGTGCAGACCTGCAGGACAAGTCTGGCCTTTTCTTTTTTTAAACAGGAAATTGAAGCAGCAGTTTGCCCTCAGGCTGAATTCCACATGCTCACATCCCAAAGTAGAGGATGATCGAGGCATGGATGCATGAAAAGAGAAAATCTCCTAAAAAGACAAGTGATCAAGTGTCAAATCTCCTTCACCTCATGTGCTAACTCTCCAAAGAGGTTTACAATGCAGATGCAACAACAAAAATATTTTCTGCTGATTCTGGTGTTATAATGTAAAGAGATATTGGTTATAGATCGGACAATTTACTTATATAGACCTTTTTTTAATTTAATTTTCGTACTGTGGAGGGCTGAAACTTCAGTAGCTGATGTCCATGTGGTCCAGCTCATAAAAGCAAACCTGGGACAGAGTGTAACCATGACAAAGAACCGCTTCTGGATCCTTATTTATTTACAAACGTCCAACTATATGTTTGAGACTTGAATACTTACATTCAAAAGCAAGTGCGCTTGTTGCAACTTATTTATGAAACTTAAAATCGAGAGTTTTAGTCGAGTGAGATGCGCTCTTTCATAACCAATGTGCGAGAACTGCGTGTTCCCAGAGCAGGACACACCTCCTCCTGCCTGACACACTGCACAACACACCAATGGATCTCATTAAGGGACTTTCACAAACTGCCATGCAAACAATAAACTGGAAAGAATTAAAGGATGTGCAGAAATATGGCAGAAATTCTCTTTTAAAGTCACCTGTACGAGTCAGCACAGTTTGACAATCTGTCTTTTCAGAAAAAGTTAAAATCAGCACTTCAGTTTGAATCCACACGTGCTGGCAAAGGCACCAGACTGTAGTCTTTAACTTGACGGCAAATCATGTAAAAACACCCAGAAGTCATGAATTGCCAGCTTAGTTTACCGTTTCTGGATGCAGGGTTGAAAGCCCTCCGTGCCAGCGGCCCGATTCTCTGCCATGCCCGTCTGCAGAACATCTTCTCTCGGCTCTCAGCAGCAGGTGAAGGAGTGTGTGTCCGTGTGTCCGCTGCAGGCTTTAAAGATGATTGAGGAGGCGCACTCAGCTGCTGCCGATGCTGATTGCAAAGAGGACACCCACTTTAAAAAAAAAAAAAAAGAGTTCACCGGAGCTCCCCCTAGAGGCCAGCAAGCTAATGTGAGGCTGTAAAGATGCCGACAGTGTGCGTTTAAAGTGGCCTCACAGTATTTCTAGTGCTTGTTTGGACTTTTCTTGCGCATATTTTGCAGTTTTTTAGTGTGTGACATTCTGTATAATCCACTAGATGAAGTCTCTCCTAAAACGAGCTGGAATCATGTTGACTGTGCTGTGACTGTGCAGGGGATCAGACATCTCTCACGCTGGTTTCAAGTGGATTACAGCCCCATGTGGATGCATGGAAAGAGACAGTGAACTGTGGTTGCATAACAGGCTGCACACTGTCCCAGAGCTATTGTGAGCCTGCACCGTGCATGGCTCAGACTGGCAGAGGCAAAACTAGATGGACAGATGAGAGTGTGAGTGTTGCTGCTCTTTTTCTGTTCAAGCATGAGGGACTTTTAGAGAGGATGCATTTGTTTATTTGACTGCAGCTGATCCAGGAGGGTTTAAATACAGTGCAGAGGCTCAGTCGCCCTCCAGTGGTCAAACCGGCGTCAGCACACGAACAAGACGCGTCAAACATCACAGATGGGGGACGTGTGAGTTCAGCCCTGTCTGTTAATCTCTGCTCGTATTGTATTTATGTTGCATATTCACAGTTTATGAAGACATATTTAAAGCAAGACTATGTAACTTTTCATTCAGTCACCTGCCAAGTATTTCTTGAAAGTGCACGTTCTTGTTCTAACAGTTTCCATGGATGACTTCTCAGATGGTTCTGTGTAACAAACCATCTGACACAGTTGGTAAAATGTGGGCACAACAAAAAAAGAACAGATCTTACAAAGTATGAGCTGTTGAGAAGAATTGGGTAATTTCCCAACATAACATCCCTGTGGTATTTTGCATGGCATAAGCCAAAGGTCAGGATCTGCTGATGGCAACCAGGTGGGCGATAGTGCCTTAGTTTAGGAAATCAGGCCAGAGCTCATTCAGTCAAAGCTTACATCGAACAGGATTCGGCATGATCAAACATAAGGAAATGAGCACATGTGCATGATCAAAACTGATTCCCCTTACAGCTTCCATGTCTGTCAAAGTGCCCGGGCCTTAGCTCTGTACAGGCTTTCTGTTCAAAGGTTGTGACGCCCAAACCAAAATAACCCCGATGACATCACTATGACACATCCGGGGATCATTTTCTCACTTAAAGCTCTTCTTTTCACAAGCTGAGTAGTGCTCTCCATGATCAGTGTAAAGTTGGTGTCGGGCATCTCTGAAGTATTTTAATACATTGCAGTGGAACTCACGTCTGTTACAGAAAGACAATATCATCAGATGTTCAAACATGAGCTTCAGAGGTAGCTGTTCACAGTAAACAGAAAAACACAGGATTTTATTTCTTATACGTTCTGTTGTTCTCTCCACACTTAATGAGTATAATGCATTTTATTTAAAAAAGTTTGTTAATGCAAATTAGACAACAATAAAAGGAGGTCAGTGGAAGGTTCTCCCCTCTTCCCATTATCGTCTTTCCGTCATGTGGCTGTTGAATGTTGCATCAGTGTGACACTTGCATGTGCACACACACTCGGCTGCCCGTACCTCTGGTGTGTTGCACGATCTACAGTTGCCTTGACCGTCGAGCAGAAGCATGTGATGACCTCTGAATCATCGATTCGGCACACATGTGATGCACTTTGCAACGCCCACACTGCTCCTGCACAAGACCGGTGCATGACTGCTGTGATGCTTTGTCCATCTGGACACAGTCCTGTGGAGGGAAGCCGTTAACAGCCAGGGTTTGACTGTGCTGTATCATAACAATACCACTGCATAAAATGACAGAGCAACACATAGAGTCAGGACAGATGCCTCTCAGAGCGAGCAAGGAAGTTGTACTCATAGAAATTAAGAACACATTTTCAAAGTTTTCATCCAGAGTCCCATATGTTCAAACAGACAGACCTGCTCTCTGCTAGTAGAGCAACATCATGGGTTTGAGGTGTGTGTTTGAACGTCAGTTGGCAAAACTTTTCCATTTCATTACGTTAACATTATGGAAGCTAAAGATGTTCTAACAGCCATTTCCAGTTACTTCCTGTTTTGAATGTTTACTTGATTTCAGTGTTGTTCATATCATTCTGACAGCACAAACTCTCCCCTGGTTGGACTTGTTGGGGAAGGTGAGAACATGCTGGGGAAGAGTTGTGCCATGTGTTTTCATTTTGTGATGGATTACCAATGGGGTTAACAATGTCAAGCAATTTTATAACTGTACACATTGCGACTTTAAGGGACCCCCTAAACACTTGGTATTTCATCCAGCTGTGGCCCCTTGGCTTGTGTCACACTGAGTGTTGTGTGCCTGATGTGTACTCTCATTGGCTCACTTTGGGTCATCTCATCACTTTTGGTTAAACTGTGGTCACCTTATTAAGAAATATAAAATGTCAGGTTAGACTTTCAAAATAAAACTTGCAGAAAAACATTTCAGGTGATGGTCAAACTTCAATTAGATTTAGGCACCAAAACGCCTAGGTTCACGAAAAGATTAGGATTTGGGTTCAGATAACCACTTCCTCAGATAACATGGAGCTTCTTTGCCACTCCGCAAAGAAGCTCCATGTTGAGCATGTTGAATGTGCTCACACACGTTTTGTACTATATGCTATTGTGGGCCAAGAGGTGTTTGAAATTTTGAACAAATTGCAGGATTTTCCACCATTTAGAAATTACCTTTAACCAACTGTTGAGAAATTCTGTAGCTGACCATCAAAACATGATACTGAAACATATGTACAGCTAAACAGTGTTAAAACATACTGACATTTAGATGGACTGAGTTATGTCCGACAACAAAAGTCTACTCAGCTGAGGGGTCTTGCATGACCAAACAGACTTAGCAGACAGAGTATCGATATTCATTTACAGTATTCAGTCATTTTCCTCCTTTTCAAGCTTCAGAAATAAAACTAGTCCACACTTTGCCACTCAACCCAGCTTCATTTCCATCAAACCAAAATAACTCACGATTTTTATTCTGCATTCTTACAAAGGTGCACACAGGTTCTCATATAAATTACCCACGTGGGCTGAGTCATGGAGCTTGTTGAAGCGTGCACTGCTACACCCTGCGAAACCACGCCTGGATGAAGTACCAAGTTTTTATGGAGTCCCGTGTCTTTAAAGGCCCCTTTCCACCGTGACATCAAGGTAGAGTCCACATGATGCAGATCAAATTTAGGTCCAGTAAGTAAAGACCCCTCAAACCATGTACACTCCTACTACATTCATATCATACAGGAGTCAATATGATATCCAGACTGACATTTATGTCAATATCCAAGTCATAATTATGACAGGGAAACAGATGTTTTCCTCCAATGTATCTGACTTAGTGCAACATAATATGGAAGTCTGAAGAAACATTGATGCCACATCAGCTGACGTCTCTTGAAACCCACTACAAGTAGCCACAGTTAGCTCCCAGTTAGACCACACATGCTGAAAATACACACAGAAGGTCACCTGGATCAGAGCTTCCACCAAATAATGTTTACATTCACAGTCCTTTATTTTCCAGCTATTGTATACAATAAAATCACGGATAAACACAACATTTTGAAGTGGGCCATCTCACATATTCAAGAGTATGAAGATTAAAGTTCTCTGCGGGAGAAACAGCAACTGTGTTTCAAATGTAAAAGTTCTGCATTTTTGATCTTTGGTTAAAAATGAACATTAGGCACAATACTGTCATACTCTTACACTCTGACACACACGCACACACACATTCACACACAATCGTACACTCGGACAGAGCTAAAACGTCACATTGTTCCATGTGAAACGGCCCACAGTCCCCTCTCAGCAGCAGACCCACAGCTCTTTCTCCGGTCTCTTCTTGTTCGGGACTTTAAAGGACCCGCTGTGCGGCGGGCCGCTTGCTGCTGAGGGTGTCTTCTGTCTCTTCAGTTTGGCACCAACAGCTACAACGATGTCCTCCACCTTGTCCTGCTGATACGGCACCTCCCCATCACCTCGTTGACTGCTCATGTATTTGTTTGGCGGGTTCTTGGCGGACGTCTCAAAAAACATCATGCCGTGTGCTTTGGCGAAGCTCATCGCCCGCTCCTGGCTCACCTGGCCGTCGGTCCTGTGGAGGTCACGGAGGTCACTTTTATTACCCACCAGGAACCTGTGAGGAGAACAGGAGAAAGGGGACAAATGAAAGAAGAGGATATTAAGAGTTGTACCGAAAGTGAAACGGTTGATGTTGATTGAAGAGGAAAGGTTAAGAGAGAGAGAGCTGATGACGTTACCTGGGGATTTCCTGTCTGATGGAGTTCTGCCTGCACTCTTCTATCCAGGACGTCAGGCCGCTGAAGCTGGCGGGGCAGGAGACATCATATATGAAGAGCACAGCGTGGACGTTACGATAGTAGTGTTGCACCATGGACTTTCTGAAACGCTCCTGCCCCGCTGTGTCCCACAGCTGCAGCTGGTGGTGAGGGAGAAAGCAGAGGAGAAAGCGAGAGTCTGACATTCAGGCACTTCTCATGCTGGCACTGACGGGGAGGTGGTCGAGACCGAAAAAAGAGGAAATGAATGAGTTGGAAGGCACGAACAGGAAAAGAAATTACGTGTTGAAATACCCTTCAGCAGGCAGAAAAACATGCACGGGGGCATGCGATGAATCATCACCGAGAGGGAACAAAGAAAAGGAATAAACATGTTGATCTGCTCGTTAGAAAGTCAGAACTCTCTGCAGGGGCTTTGGTTTGAGAATGAGTCAAGTTTTAAATGTCAATTCAAATCAGTGAAGGACCATGTGACTCTCTAACAGAACTGATACACCTGACACATAACATAAACATGCAAAATAACACAAACAGATGACTTTAATTGCCAGCTGTCAAAAACCTGTAAAACTGATGAGGACTGGTGGCTTGATTTAGACCGCATGAAACTTGACTCGATTGACTTGAGATTTGATTTGGACTCAGATTTTACTTGGTTAAGTTGAGACTTGTCTTGGACTTGCCCCAGAAGTCTTGTAAACATCCCTGCTAACACGAAATGTAACTGCATAAAAAAACAGGTTTGATCAACATCCAACAACGTTTTAGGAACGTGGGATGTGACGTCATGCAGTCATAAACAAATCCTCAGTGACCACTGGCAGACACTTCCTCTGTCATGTGGCCGTTTCAAAACACACAGGAAACATCACCAACAATAACACCCACAGATTTCAGATAGAATAAGCCAGTCCCTTATCTTGTTTACACAATGGGGTTGAAATTAAACCTACAGCACTGTCACATCACATTCAAGACTCAAAATCAGAGCAGAATTACATGAATTTATGAGGCTATTGATGTAAACAGCTGACATGCCACTAAAATCAAGCATGTCATCCCTTAAGTGATTTACAGACTGCATTAGTTCTGCAAACACAAGCAGATCTGCTGATTTTCGGCCAGCCTGAGAATTCCCTGTCATTTAGTCTGAGACAAAAACTATATTAAACGAACATTTAGAGGTAACAGAAGAGATTAAAATGCAACATGAAATATGGTGAAGTCGAGGTTAAAAAGGACAGACACACTGGAGAAGTCTAACGGGAATATTTACGCACGGATTTCCTGGTGCTTTTGAAGGTTTGTCCAGGCTGACTGGGCCCCTGAAGAGCACTGAATTCATTTAACATTCAACCTGTAAAAACCAACATTTCGCGCATAACGTCCTTAGCAGTCAGTTTATTTGCATTTGAAAAGCTGTTGGAATATCGCTGTGCGTAAAAATAGCTGTGTGGCACAGTCCTGCGCACAGTCAGCCTGTTCAGTCTAAACGTTCATTCTTTTGTTTTAAATGATGCAAAAACTTCACTGATTACCTTGATTTTCTCTCCATCGACATCCAGCTGTCTCTCGCGGAAGTCCACCCCGATGGTGGCCTCCACTCTCCCGAGGAACTCCCCGGCGCACAGTCGATGTGTGAGACAGGTCTTCCCCACCCCGGAGTCTCCGATCACCAGCACTTTAAAGGTCCTGCAGCGTGTCAGCAGTGAGGACACGCTGCCCAAAGAGCTGGAAAACTCAAGAGATGACTCCATTCACCCGTCGTTCGTTCACTGACACTAGAACACAAAGCGCACAAACGCGCTCGGCGTTAAAGAATATCTCGAAGGAATATTTGCACGCAGCTTCACTGGGTCTGAACTGAAATACAGCTGGACGTTGACAGGGAGGAGACACTGCCTTTTGATGTTGTGTTGACACCTTTCCGCCTAAACGCTCCTTGAAAACTGGCGCTGAGCAGCGTAAACGTGAGGAGGAGAGTGAGTCTGACGTTTGACTCGGAGCATGGTGATGATTGGAGTCTGAGGGTGGAGAGTTGATCCAATGAGAGCAGACATCAGCATATGGCCTCAGTACACATGAACATGATGAGTTCCTCTGAAAAGTCCCTCAACCTTTTCTTTGACAATTACATTTCATTTCTGAGTAATGAGTATGCATAATATGTTTCTGATACTGAATACACACCCGGACATCCAGATCCGCTTATTAGTGGCTTGACACAGAAATTCGTTTGTTATTACAGAACAGAGAATTCCCACCAAATGCTGAATTCAACTTTGTGTCGGTTGTTTCAACGCCGCAGCAGCTCCCTCATCCACTCAGCTGTGCTGTCACGGGAACACGTTGCTGCCCCCTACTGGTGGCTTTACTATACAGTCATATATGTGGCCTCTTCAGTCCCGCTGTCCCACTGACCCCTACAGACACTGCTGTCCTGTGAGGTGTCGTTTCCATACAGGCTTTAAGGGTTTAAACAATGTGTGCTTCAGCAGCAGGCCACGCATTTGTTGCGGTGGTGCAAACCTGAAAACCCTGGCTGTGGGTCAGTGTTAACTTTAGCAACGAAAATTATGACGATAAATATTCGTTGACATCGTTTTATTGCATGACTAAATTGTAACGACAACGTAGATAAAAAAAAATATTGATAACAAAAATTACATTAATCTCTGTTCATCATGCCCTGACGACTAAAGACGAGACGAGAAAGTTGTCTGTGTTCGAGCGGACAACCTGCGTGTTGTTTTCATTTTTAACCAATCACTTCTGCAGGTGGAAGTCAAATTCTCTCACTGCCCCTTCTCATTGGATGTTTTTAAACCTACCAGTATCATTCTCAGCCTACTGACTAAATGCATAGCTCAAAATCCATTACAGCATCATGAAACTGAGAAAAATATGACTAAAACATTTGACTGAGTGACTAAAACTAAATTTAAAATCCTTGTCAAAATTAACACTGCTGTGGGTGGAGGATATTGATGACAAAGTCAAAGAGAGAAATCATATGTGAGTCAGAGAGCAGCTGATGCTCCTCATGGAACATGGACACAGCAGTGGTGAGCATACGAGGGCCTAAAAAGTTAACATTTTTAAGGTGCGGTGGTGACATCTTACAAAAAGTCCACACACATCAAACATGAGCCAAGGCATGATGTGGCTAAGTGCACCTCAGCAGGCAGTAAAACTGTATAAACTTCATTGCATTGCATGTTCAGCGCCTCCTGTCACGCAGCTCACAAAATACATGAACAAACACAGGCTGTTTCCCATGTGACACAGAATGAAGCAAACATCGAGTTTCTTTGGTGTTCTGCATGCTCACAAGTGTCTGAACAGTCGAAGAGGAACAGGAGGCCAAGAAACAAACTGAAACTTATATTTATACTGGAAAAATTATTGCTAGAATCTGCTTATTCTGACTTGAGCAAACTCAGTTATAAATATAAAATTCTGGTTTCAACTAACAAACCTAATGTAGTTTATGTAGTGGCTACATCTGAGGATGAAGACTGTGACATCCTCACCCACAATGCTCAGAGCCTGACCTGATCGATTCCAGCTCACCCAGTCTGACCCTGAATCAGTGAGACACAGCAGCAGGTCAGCGAGCTTCACAGCAGAAACACATACAGACGCACAGAAGTCCACCGTTTTCTTTCATTTGGTTTTAATACAAAAATCCAGAGATATCATACATCACCATCTCAGATTTCAACTTTCACATTAGAACCCAAAGTGGAGGAAAAAGGGGAAGAAGAGAGATTATTGGAGGAGAAAAAAAAGGGGCAACAGAAAAAGTAAAACAAATTCCAGGTGCTCATACGTTTAGTCACCTTCTGTCACCTCGGGCAAGGATGCTGAACTCTGACCTGGAGAGGAGCCACTGTCATTGAGCAGAGAAGAGCCCTCTGAAGCAGGACGGCCTGGAGGATCCTTTCCACTTTCACTGTTAGAGTCTCTGTGTACATGCAGATTAAACCGTTTCGAACAGTGACAACAGCAACAACACGAGTGACTCTGCCAGGAAGCTCAGCGTAACCACTTCAACCACATCTGGAAATCATTATCGTCAATAAGAGTGTCATTGATCCATTACGGACAGGAAGGTGTCTAGGGTATTGCTTAGATCTATCCAACTCTCTCAGAACTATGTAAAAACGTTAAGAGTAGCAGTGTATTTGAAAAGGAGCACAACACACGACCTTTACAGTTTTTAAGCTGTGCTACAAGGTGCTCCATAATAACAGACAGAGGATTACATATTCCCAAGTTGAACCGGAAGGATGAGGGAAGCACAGCCTGACCAAAAAAACTGTTCACAAGTGAGGCGACGTTGTTGGCGCCGTGCTCCCGCAGAGATCGGGCCTTCCTCGCACACTCCACTGCACCTCGCTGCCATGAGGAGATCAGCGGTTTACTGGAGCGTTACAGCAGATACAGATGCACCTGTGGTCGCTGGATGTCCTCAGTGTCTACTCCGGTCCTCGGTAACTCTTCCTGCTCAGCTTCCTACAGATCTGTCACAAGTCAGATCCACTCAGCTCAGCCTCCCGTCCCCCAGTGACAGTCATGTCCTATTTTCATTTAAATTAGCTTTTTTTAAAATAAGGGGAACACAGTATGCCAAAGGCATGTCAGAGCAGCGCCGAGTCGAACTCGAGTGGCTGCCGTCACCGTTATTGGTCATTTCCGAGGAAACCGATAGTCCGTGTTAGTCCGTCACAGTTTCTCCCGACAGTATGCCAGTAACTATTGTTTGTTTTCATATTCAGAATGGTTGTCAGCGCTATTAAAAAAAGTAAAATGGCCATTCTGTTATCTTCCTCTTTCCCCCCCTTTCCCACAAATATACACAACTGCACACATGCTCTCAACAGACACGCACGCATGCATGCGCACGCAGACACACACACACACACACACACACAAACACACACAGTCCTGATTTTCACCATGTGGGAGAGAGCCAAGCCATGCCAGGTCAGACCCGATTAAGCTGAGCCAAAGAACGAAACACCCAAATTTTCGCTTCCTGCGTCTGGCTCTACAAAATGGCTGCCAGGCGTACCGCAAGGCTCCGAGCTCGGCCCAATTCCTTTTCTCATCCGCTGTTGTTCTGTCGCGCTCACATCTCATTAGCTAGCTCCTCCGTTTCCGTGGAAACGTCTCCATTGGCGATCTTTGTGTTCTCCTCGTATCCAGGGGGCGTGAAAGCTAACGTGTAGGGGTAAAGCTTGTGACACTCGGCACGGTACGATTCCGCAAGCTCTTTACAGTCGCCCAGGACGCCGCTCCGAAGACACTCCAGGAC
The DNA here is from genome assembly GCF_051107435.1 of Chaetodon auriga. Lineage (NCBI taxonomy): Eukaryota > Metazoa > Chordata > Actinopteri > Chaetodontiformes > Chaetodontidae > Chaetodon > Chaetodon auriga. The sequence goes on along the minus strand of NC_135077.1, from coordinate 23,837,813 downwards.
CTCTGTGCTGATCTGGAAAAGGAAAATGGGATGTTCAATACACGTAGGAGAAGTCACTAATGACGTGAATTCCAGCTTTTTAATCAGACAGTCATCAAACGGCATAATTCCATGAAGGCACACCTGGATGGTTCTGTTGTCGAGTGACTCGTCTAGTGCAGTCGCCAGCTCTGCTGCCTTCGATTCCGTCGATGAGTCCAGATACACCATCATCTTAGCAGCTGCAGGAGGGAGAGATGAGTGAGAGAGAGAAGAGACAGAGCTCTGAAAAACCAAAGGAGGAACTGACTCGAACAACTAAGACTGTTATTGGTACCTGAGAGTCAGATTGAGAAAGAGAAAACCACACGTCTTTTGTGAACCAAACAGACTCAATGTGACAGTGTAAGGCATATGAGAAGAGTGTGGGGAGAGCCATGTATGAAAGTCTGCTGGTAAAGGAAGCTCAACCCTGCATATTAGAGACAAACAGGAAACAGAACTCAAGATGGAAATATCCAGAGATGAGATGTAGAATGTCTGAGGTTCAGCATACAAGCACCAGCTGCAGGCTGAGGAAATGTTTATGATGGAGACACAGAGTCGGAGTCTTCATAATTCTTCCCTAAAAGCATAAAGCCATTGACACAACAGGCATGCAGGAGACGGTGCAGAAAGAAGAATGAGAGAGCAACAGGGGGAAGCTCACACATGGAAAAAGGCTCACTGACTAAATGTGAAGCCATCCTTTAATGACTGCGTGAGGCCTACCAGCCAGTCGGTGTGGTACGGAGTTTGAGTGTTTGCTGAGGTAGGCCTGGTTGAAGCTCTTGGCGTTGCTGTCTCCAAACAGCCGGGTGATCTCCTGCTTCAGCACCGTCCTGACCACCTCCGGCAGCTCCTTGCTCTCCGAGACTGAAAGAAGATGAGGAGAGATGTGAGCAATGATGGCGGGGGGATATAGGGCAAGAGGGGGTGGTGGGTGCGATATGATCTGTGATATTAGAGAGAATGATCATTTTTGACGATGATGCAGTGAGGTATGAATGAGGAGCTTCCTCTCGTACCTCCTTTAAAGAAGCGTACTAGACACTGGTGTAACCATGGGTGGTCCGGATCAATGGCCAACGCTCTCTTCACTGATTGGAGCATCAACAGGTACTTTTCTGAAAAGAGGAGATGGACTGTAAATCTGTGTGAGGCAGAAATGAAAGATAAAGGACAGAGAGTATCAACACGGTAAAAACTAAAGACACGTCAGTGATGCATGATTTCAATGAGCGCTCTTGCAAACCTTTCCTGAAGTAGATCTCAAAGGCCAGAAGGTGTGTGTCTATTTTGTCCTTGACCAGGTGTTTGAGAGGCATCAGGAACTTGACGGCTTCTTCCAGTGGATTTTCTACCTGTAAACAGGAAGTGATGGAGCGGGGGCACAACAGACCAATCATCACCTGATTGCAGCGAAGACAATTTTCCGCCACCTTGTGACAAAGCTTTTGTGATTTTGATTCGGTGTCTCTCTCTAACCTTGACCAGTTTGTCAGGAATGAGCTCCTCCTTAGGTCCTCCAATCTCCTCATCATCATCCTCCTTCTTCTTCTTCTGGTTCTTAAGCTGCTTCTCCTTCTCTGCGTTCTTCTTCTCCTCCTCCAGCTGGGCCTTCTTCTGGGCTCTCCGCTGCTTGTTCCTCAGCTTCTTCAGCTCTTTGTCTGAGAGATTAGCTACAGAAGAGAGAAGACGTTTCAAATGCAGTACAATGGATCCCCAGAAGTACAAATGGGACTCCATGAGTCTCTCCCTCCACACAGACACAGGTCCTCACTCTCTGGCTCTCACCAGTGTCGGCCTGCAGCTCTTTGCTGTCGTCAGTCAGGGGATTGTCGTGGAGGCTCAGGTAGATCTGGATGGCCGTCATGGCAGCCTTGTAGTAGAAGGGATGCATCCGGAGCACGTCTTCCAGCTTCAGCAGGTCCACATAGGAGCGTAGCGTCATCTTCCTCATGCAGTAAGTGTGGAAATCAAACTGGTCGTCTGTGATCTCCACAAAATGCTGATAAAAGTAAAAAAAACGAACAGAGTCAGGGATTTGGTCCATACATGAAACGTAAACAGATTTCATGTGGGTAGCTAAGGAGTCTCATTCAAACACTGAATGCAATAAGAGACCAAGTGTAATCCCTGATAACAAGGGCTCACCCTTTCAATCTCATGGCACTTCTTGAGAGCCTCCCCAAACTTGTTCATGCTCTTGTAGGCGAGCGCACACTCCGTCTGGAACCACATACACTGCATCTCGTTGAGGTTCTCCACTGCCGACGCTCCCTCCTGGACGAGGACAGAGCACAGAGACACGCGTGAGCAAAGTTAAGGACAAAACAGGAAACATGCTGAATGATCATGCCAACATGTGCCAACAGTCATTCAGTGTTATTGCAGATGTAATATGATTCATTTCTAGAATTACTCTGTCACTCGTGACCAGGCTCGCTTCAGTTGACCCTGTGTGTGAACTCATTTGCAGATGCATTTGTTATTTTCACAAAAGGCACCAAGAGATTAATGCTGTCATAACTGGACTGTTAGGAGAACATGAAGGATCCTTCAGTTTTTGGGAGATACAGCTTTTTGTAGCATATCATGATTTGTAAGGACGTGTGCATCTAGACCTAAAACTGTTACCATTAAATAAACAATTTAAAAAAGAAAGTAAAATGTTTGTAATACTATGAGACAGAGCCAAACCTCAGAACAAAGCATTTCAAGATTTGTCATTTAAACACTAACAAATGTATTTACACTGTCAATACATATGAACATACAGTTACTACCAAATACTTGATTAGTTTTAAATGTATTCAGGTCAGTCTGATTAAATTATGTACCATGAGTAAAAAGGTGAGAACACTTCACTCGTGAGACATTTGTCTTTGAAGTGAAATCTGTCTCCTTTACTATATGTCACTATGATTCACTTGGTTTTGTGTCTTACTCATCTCGGCCTCCATTTCCTGCAATCATACGTATAAACAAACACCCACTCAAACAGAGACACCAGTTATCCTACAACTTCAAACGCACACTACACATAAATGAACACAAAAACTCTATATATTTGCTTTTTTTTGGGTGCTCTTGTCATGAACATTACTGCCTTCTGAGCATATTATAAATGACTTGCTGTTATTGAAGAAGTGGAATCTACTATGAATGACTAATCTGTAAAGAAAGAATTCCACCCTCACATATTTCAGCTTGTAGGAAACTGACACGAGGGTCTCGACAAGAAATTCAAACTTGAGTTTGTTTTGACATTTTCAAACATTTTCCTCAGCGTGTCAGCTGCCAGCGCATGCTTGTGCGCACGCCCACGCTCAGTTTTTCTCACCCGCGTGAACTTGGAGCACATTTCCTCGGCCTCCTTGATCATGCCAGCCTTCAGCATGTACTTGGCACACTTGGAGTTGATGAATCTGTCGGCAGTGTCCAGAGCCTGGGCTTCATCCATCCACTGAGCAGCCTCTCTGATGTTCCCAGCATGCTGCAGGAGCATGAAGGTCAACACAACAGTCATGACCAGAGCACGGTAACTGTACGCTCCCCAGTAACAACAGTAAACACATGTACAAATGTGTGGCATATGTCACCTTGTAGATCTTGGCTTTGATAAGGAAGAGTTCAATGAGCGTCGGCGTGCTCTCGATGGCTGCGTTGATGTATTCTAGAGACAGTGTCTGCTGGCCAATCATGTCGTAGTGCTGTGCCAGGAAGTACTGCACCCAGAGCAACGTGGTTGGTGGTTCCTCCTTACCGTCATCTGTGTCAGTGCAAAGAGACTGTGTCAGTTCATATCTTCAAAAAGACTGCACCAGTTAAACTTGTAAGCTGTAAATGAATCATGCAATTATTTTTGACTGACTTCTTAATTAAAACAGCAAACGTTTGTTTGGCTGCGCAGGATAAACACACACACACACACACCAGCTACTCTTCCATTGTCCTACTGACAAAGCAGCGGCTCAAAGACTGTTGCTGTACAGTCGTAGCATTAAGCTACACTGCACATTCAATATTGATGATTAGAAAGACATCAAATTGTTTCTCATCACTCTGATTTAGAAGTGTTCTCCTCACCGTTCTGGTTGAACATTCTACAGCTTTTTAATGAGGTTTCGTAGCCGACGACCAACTCCTCTATTATTGCCACCTGCAAAGACAAAGAGGAAACAGCATTTTATCTCACCTGCAGTATGAAGTCTGCATCTGTGAGTGAACATTTTCATCTAGTGCACTAGAATCTTTCCCTCACAATGACCTCTCCTCCTTCAGTGCACTATGTAAGCTGCTTTAAAGCAAAGTGACTCAGTTTTAGATCAGTCATCTGACATGTCCAGCAGCAGTGCCGTCACCTTTTCTTTGTCGTTGTAAAGCGATTTGAGGGTGGTGAAGACGGGCGGACAGCCTTTACTGAAATTCATCCTCAGATACCTGTCCAGGCACTCTCTGAACTTCTCACCTGTGGAGAAATACAGTAAGACGGAGAAGATGATAAAACTTTAGTCCACCTCTGTCACACAGTTCACCTCATTCATGGTCAAAAATGATTAAAAAACCAAGGCAAAGACCAACAAAAAACAAACAAACTGAGGACCCAAAAGGCATGAATACAATCAAACAACTGAAGCTTAATACAGCTACTAGCTAGTTCATTTATTCCTACGTCATGGATGGAAATGTTGACTGAAGTCACTGTTTTAGTTGAAAGGAGATGCGTTATTGGCCACACCAGAGAGGAAGGTCAGGGGCAGTCGGCGAGGAACCAGTCCTTTGGGAAACTTCTCCCAGGCGTCTTCGTAAATCTTGCATCTCTCCTCTACACTGCCTGGAAAAAAAAACAAAACACAAAAATTCAATTGTGTTGACAAAAGGACATTCACGATTGCTGCACTTTAGTCAACTACTCCCAAAAAGTTGACTGGTTGATTCATGGCAGGACATATTTTTTTGGTCCCTCATTGACCAGCAAAGGGTTAACTCATGTAGGTAAGACCAACCTGGGCATACATGAAACAGCAGAGTCCTCGACTGACTCTGAGAGGCTGTTTACAAATGCACTGCGATCTGATTGGACAAACCCTCTGCGAGCTTGTCTGAGCTGGACATGCTGTTTGACTGCAGTAACAAGGCGACTGTGCAGGTTAAACAGGAGTCTTTCCTTCCCAAATACCTAATACTCTGTTTATTTAACATGACATCACATAGAAAACGGCTGTTCAAACACATCCTTGACTCCTCTGGTGAAGTATTTCCACACTATTGACTATAGTTGAGCATGTACAGCCATGTTTCTTTCGGCCTCTTGCTGCATGTCTGCTGCACACATGACAACTACGACTTGCATTCTCAAGCTTCTGTCAAAAAAAGTGTACAAGTAACTGTACACTTATGAATAAACACGCATCCTGTTAGCAAGGTCAGCAACAGGACTATTTTGGCCACATCTACTGTTGCACAAAATTGCCTCATGTTAACAAAGGAGAAACAGCGCACACTCACACACATCACAAACCAAAAAACTCAACAAATTGAGTTTCGGAATATCTTCACTCTGGAAGGAGTTTTGCAAAAGTTCAGTTTTCTGTGACCTAAAAATGTGTTTGTGTGTGGACAAAAGGCCAAAACATGCAGAAAAATCTATGTTTTGAAAAATACTCATGTATTAGTGGACTAGGCAAAAGTGTCATACTTGGTTTTAGGGCATTCTCCAGGCCGCGATAATAGGACCAGTTCTCTGGATTCCTCTCCTGCAGACGTCGATAGACTTCTGTTGCCTCGTCCAGACGCTCCAAGTTCAACAGTAATTCTCCTGTGGAAACATGAGTGAAGAGTTCTGGTGTCAAGGTACAAACAAAGAGCGGAAGACTGCTCAAATTTAAGCAACAACCTACAGTTTGAAGATGCAGAGGCTTAACATCGCAAATAAATATGAACTCATATGAATCTTGCAAAAATATAGCTTATTCAAAACGCAACCAGTCATCTCACGTTTGACGTTCTCTTAGTGAAACACAGCAGTTGTCCACACTGATTCTGGACCAATTGTATATCAAGACTGTGTGTGTGTACATGTGCCTACACTGAACATTTTTGAAAGGTTAACTTGCATCTAACAATCATAATCAGCTCATAAATAAGGGGAGAGTGCGTTACTGAAGGGGCTGGGCAATTTTTGACAGTATCTACAATACATGTGTTTACCCTTACATTCACTTGAGCCATGGTGAGCAAACAATGGCTAACAAGGAGTTTCCCAGATTCTGGCTTCAGTGTGACATTGTTAGATTAAGTCTGGAGCACAGGGACCCACCTCGTGTCTCCTCCACAGCCAGCTTGTCGCAGATCTGCTTCTCATAGTTGCACAGATGCTCCAGGGCCTCCTTGTGTAGGCCTGCTTCTCTCAGCACCTGGTTCTGGTACAGCAGCAGCTCGCTGTATTCGTAGTCCACTTTGTCTGGAGACGTCTGGACAAGCATAGAGGTGAGATCAACATTCTCTACAAGCAACAATGAAAAGCTAGCGGCGCTGCTGGGTGGACTTCTGTATCCATGCAGGTCAGGAAACTCTGCCTCATTCTTGGTGCTTATGTGCACTTGCCTAATCACACCAACATGTTCTTTTACATAGATGGCACAAAGACAGGAAGCAGACTGGTCTTATCAGGAGAAAGCCAGAGAGAGAAAGTGGACTCTATTGTAGTTGTGACCAACACACAGATTACAGAGAGAACACCCGAAAGCTGAAAGCTCTGTTGATGGGAAGGACTTGCTGGCCTCAAAGCATAAATTGTAACTCAGATGCATCAATCAGAGAGTCAGACACCTACCACATAACAACAAACATGACCATCTGCCATACATAAAATACTTCACAGTCAGACTTTTTGTTCCATCACTTTCTCAATTCTGATCCGAAAACCACATCTCAGTTCACGCATGAAGGATGAGAAAACCAGACTTTTTGCACTAAGCTATGACTGGCACTAACCTGCTGTGTTTTCCTGAACTCCTCGATGATCTTTGCAGCCATCTCGTAGTCTTCCAGGAGGTGATAGGCAATGGCGTAGCCAATCCAGGAGGCCCGCTGCGCCGGACGCAGCTGTAACAGCTGGTACCGTGTCTCCTGTGGAAAAAGATAGACAAACACAGGTCTGTTTAGCCTTGCTCAACGTCAGAACCAACAGGGTGAAACACGGCTGATCTTAGCTCATGTGCTCTGTGTGATGATGCTCATGTTGCCTGAAGGAGTCAGAATGTGATGTCTAGCTGGGAGGATAAACTAGGAGGAAACAAGGCATAGGCTGGCAGCACAAAGTAGAGAGGAGAAATTTTGCTGATTCATGGTTTTAACACCAGGTTGTTGCTAGCTGGCTCAGGGAGAACAACAAAAAAAAACCCCTACACAGCCCCTCCCCCTTTGCCTCTCTCTGTCATATTTTTAATCCTCTCAACCAGACTTTCATCTTGCCATTTCATACCTCTCACTACATAAGCATCTAAATCCCAGGCTGTGTCCCAGGAGAGCTGTTCTACATTGTGAAGACTGACTGAAACCTGATATGTGCCTGCTGATAGTTGCCGTCCTCTCCAAATCAGTGCCACACTGTGGCCTGGACGCGGCAAAGCGGCAGATGGCAGCGTATTCTGGAAAGATGTTTTACCACAGACCATTCAAGTCTGCTTAATTCTTGTATTAAACAGAAAAGCTGCCATATTTCATTAAATTTGCTTCTCACAACCAAGTGTGGACACTAAGGCATGCTGCTCTACTGCTGACCCTGCGCCCAGACCCTCTCCCAGTGGGGCAGGATGGCTGAAGATGGGTTTTAATCCTGACGATCCAAAACGTATCTCAGAATAATTTTTTAACAACATAGAGACCATCCACTCGTAGCTCCCCTGTCAGTCCTCACCCTGTAGCCCTCCAGGTCCCTCATCTGGATCTGCAGCAGGGACAGGTCTCGGAGGATCTGCAGGTTGTCTTTGTCCCACTTCAGAGCATTGCGGTAACACTTGATGGCCTCATCGTACTTCTTATCCGAGCGCTGCAGTAGGCCGTATACATGCCAGCCTGGGACGCATATGGAGTTAGGGAACATAGAAACAATCTCCTGCATACAATCTGATCTTATCAAACTATTCCAAAGACCAACAGAAGTGCACAGAGACGGTGAGCGGACTGGGCCTGACTGGGCCACACAAATGATGTGTGCCGTGCCATAAAGAAGGATACAGACATGGCTCCTGAGGTCATTGCGCAGGCCTCTTCTCACCAGATCGTAGGCCTCCTCTTTCTTCCCCAGACAGTTCAGGGTCAAGCCCTTCATCGCCAGGGTCTCTGGAGGGAGACAACAGTACAGCAGACAGTCATACATGACCATGAGAGAGCTTTTTTTGTGCATATTTCCATCCTTACATCCACACATCAGCAGCTTACCTCCATGCTCGGCAAACTTGGGGTTGGACAGGATTTGTTTGCAGAACTTGAGCCCGTTTCTGTACTGCTTGTGTTCGTAACATCGCTGTCAAAGGAAGGATACAGAGATCACATTAGGGCAACAGAACAAGAGTGATATAATAGTTATATTACTTTTTTGTGATGAAGACTGGAGAAATACAAGGTGGTACCTGGGACCAGGATATCAGCGGGACATTTTAAAAAATGTGCAAAAATAAAGTCTTGGTAAGGAAAACTCGCCAGCAATGATAAAATTACAAGAGGACATTATCAGACAATACACTCCAGGGTTATTCTCAAACAACATAATAACATTTATTAGCCTTCTGTACACACCTAATCTTAAATGCTGAAACAGACTTTTTACAAAGACACACAAGTATTAAACCTTGAAGGAATTATCAGCTTTTTGCCCTAAAGTTACATTTCAGTACACTGTTGCACAATCAACACTACACCACCTCTCTTTTTAAGCTGATCACTGACTGCCAGAGGAGACAGTGTGCGGTGTGTGGTGTGTGCGTGTGTGGTGCGTATTTGTGTGAGAGAGAGAGGGATAGGAAGAGTCAAGCCGGCAGATGGCATTTCGTTGTCCCACCATCGACTTCACTAATGGTGAAAAAAGATGACGTCAACCTCATATATTGGTGCCAAGGTCGGTTATGAAATTTCAAGTAATTCACTGTTGAACATCACCGAGGATCGGACCATTAGCACAGACTGAGGGCTAGAGGACAGAGGAGATGGGCTCATGTCCTGTCAGCTGCTCGATGGTGCTGCTTCATCTACATACTGTACTCTGTAGGGAGCAACGTGAGACAATATTCTGCATAAACATATAAATATATAACAGTTGCGTATGTGTGAAAAGACTATCTGTTAATGGGCTAACGGAGAGGAACTGCGCACAGATTAAAAGATGAACTTGAACCAGTGAAAATGTTTGGTTCAGCTCAGAAATCCATTGTCCTCATTCACTGCACAATCAGCAGAATGACAGCCACGCATCGGGTCTCAGCTTTGCATTGGGTCCTTAACAATAACTTACTCTCTCTATTCTGAAAAAACAAATCAAACTGAGCACCTGCTTTGTGCGCAAACACACAGGAGCTTAGAACTTGTCCTCAAGTTCAACTAGATAGGAAGGTATGCTTTTCCTTCACTGGAAACTGTGTTTGGAGTAGGTAAGTAATGTCACCTTGATTGCTATTGAGATAAATAAGGTCAGGTTTAAATGAGACAGGTGAATGTGTTTCTGCTGGAAAAAAAGAACACTGGAGGACATTTGTTATAACAGCTTCATTATATGGTGAAACCAATGCCTTCATCATTGTGACATCGTACTTTTAACACACTCTGACAGAGACAACAAGAGAAAATCTTTCAGCAACATCTACAGCAAGTGTCAGTTCAAAACACGTGCTTTAGGCAAGTACACAGATGCTAGCACACCCACATACTGTACTGTATGTTTAATGTAAAATTTAGCAACATTAACGCAAGCAGCTGTGCTTATCCAGCATGTTCTCTTCCTCGCCCAAAATAACTCGGCCCCCTGAGTTACAGAGAGAATCTGTCAGAGCAGTGGCTTTAAGCTGCAGGGCTCGCTGCAAGTTGTGCAAACGTAGAACTGAAAAGCTTGTTCCAAAGCACTGACGCCACACTTGCATCATTTTGGAGGGAAAGTAGTGACAAGGAAGATTCTTGTAGTTACAATTTGCGTTCATATTAGTGAAAGGCAACTGAGCAGGATGGTGCAAAATTGTACTACAACTTCTCACACAGCAGCGTGGTGCTAACCTACTTTATTACCTTAGAAGGTAGTTCAATTAAAAGGGAGTTGGGTTTCAGCAAATTAGGGCACTGACCCGTATAAGCTTTCAGAAAATGGATTATTTGTAATCATACTAAACAATATTTGTGTGACAGCCTAACAGTCCTGGCGCCTATGTTCTTCGATGCAACAAATACTATCCACAATAAATCTGGACAGTCCTGGATAGATCACTTCAACAGTGAAACTCAGTTCCACTGAGCTGAACCTGTCCCACAGCATGCTGGCTCCCCTTTGGTGTGGGCTTGTTGCTACAGGTATCAGTGAAAATAAATGAAATACCGGGAAGTCCAGTGAAAAGAATTACATTCATTAGTCTGAAGGCTTATCACATGCCAAGACACTACACAAAGTGGTTTATAAGCCTTTGTGTTGGGATATCACAAGTCTGAAAAGTTGCAAGGCAGCAATATTTTTCTCTTCTGTCTCCACGACTGTGAAGTGAACATTAGAGTTGTATTTTTGACTTAACCACTCTGTCTGTTACACAGTTGTTGCTGGTGCAGCTTAGAAAGACAAAAATGAGTGCCTGGTTGCGATTCACTACCCTTCAAATTCAAATACAGCAGAAAAGTTTTAATGCAAGAACAAGACTGCAATGCAGTACAGATGAAAACTGTTATTTTAATGAGATTAATGAGCAAAGGAAGGTGTTTCCCCTTACCCCAAAAGAACAAACGGAACCTCATCCAACTCCAGTGCCATGCACAAGTTGGAGACCTGCCAACTTCTAATAATGCATTTGGGTACTCAGTCTGGAAAGCAAAAAATAACGAGGGGTGTGGTCCAGTCCTGACTACAGCCAGAGAGAAAACCACTTCAAATCTCATATCATATCCTCAGTGCAGAAAGGTTAATGACAGTAATTTTACTCTGGGCTTTCTCATTCACACAACAATTTCAGCCAATGAAACGCTTTCAGAAGTCTCCCTAACTAGAAACAAGATCTAAAGGTCAGCTCATTTTATTATAGATAAGTGTTGCACAATGATGCTTAATTGAAAAAGTGCCATTGAACTTTGATAAATGCCATTTATGTACTCTTATACTCATCACAGATGCACCTGCAGAAACAAAGACTACCAGAAGCCTGTTGAACCTGCAGCATCATACAATCATGTGCACAAGTTAAAACAATATGATTGTTATGTAGCTATAGCATAAGTATGGTGCTGGAGGCTTTTCTGTCATTTTCTGTTAAATGCTGCTTGCATAATAACCTGATGCAAAAAAACCTTAATCTCAGCTGCTATTCACAAACAGATTTTTGCACACACTCTGCACTGTGTTCCACAGAAAAATGTGCCATCATTCAAGTTATTCCACAACTGATAAATCCTACAATTATTAAGTGTCTGATCAGAAAAACTAAATTTCATCTCAGACAAGACACAGTGACTGCATGATAACAGTTTGAGGAAAAGCAATACCCCCTCTGAGGCATGCAGCAAATACAGTCTCCAACTTTTCAAGATCAGGTGCAGGTCACAGGTCTGCTTTTCCTGCCAGAGGTAAAGCGACTGCATGCCAGCCCTCCACCAATGTGCTGATTAAAATGCTTTGACTCCCAGCAGAGCCCCCCTGCCTTTCTAAACAATGATGTTTATCTGAACCTGATAGTGACGTTAAAATGGCCATTACCAAAGTAGCTCACACAGTTCCTGGATAAGATGTAGCTAGACGTCCATGCCAAGATGTTGAACAACACACACTGACAACAAATGAGTAAGTTATTGCACAAGAGGTCGACTTATTTAATAATCCGCAAAAGAAGTATACGGTAAATAAAATAAAAATAATAAAAAATAATCGAACTAGACTTCATCCACACCTGTTCAACTACTATTGTAGCCAGTGCAGAACTGTGTGTAGATAGAAAATAAACAGCGGGGCGACACAAGGACTCAAGCATGGAAAAAAGATAGAGGGATGGATGGATAGATGGTCAGCTAGCTAGCTGCCAGAGCACAGCAGGCCTGAGGCACTTACAGATATGCTGACACAGTCACACCGGTCCTCTGCTTACTTCCTCTCGTTTACACACAAGCACAACCAGTTTGACCTCATCTAATCTATACCGGTGATGGCAATGCGTAAAGACCGAGGTCCCACACAGACATATTCAGACTGACATTAATCTAATATGCTAAACCAAGATTTCTAACAGTTGCTGACAAGCGTTAGCTGATTAGCTAACGTCAAATGGCAGCTAGTGAGCTGTGGACGCACAGCAGGTTAGCATGACCCACGTCTGACACAAAATCAAATGTACAATTACATTCCGATGAAGACACTTGGTGTCCTTTCATCAAACAACAAACAAATGCCAAAACACTTGTAAAAGTGGGCTGGGAAGCCAATTTAACAACATACGTGACGGTTACATTGGCTAGCGGGTTAGCCATCGTGGACACTAGCTAGCGTTTAGCGATTGGTTGTTGTCTTTAACAAGGGGTGAGGCCTATCGCAACTAACTAGCCAAGTCCGGCAATTTTAACTATCACCACAGTGTGTTCAGTGATGTTAATGCTGTATTTTAATCGCAATGGTCACATCTGTCAGAATCACAACAAAGTCATGAACAACCATTTTGGCTTTACGTTAGAGTGACAGCGCACGTCAGGGCCGGGCTAGCTAACCCATTCAATGATGCCATTTTGCTAACAAACTGATGCTAACGCTAACTACCGGAGTGCTAAACTGACACACAGAGTGCCGCCGATGAATCTTTAAATTCGTCAGCTGTCTGTATGAACGACAGCTATCGTTGTGCATCTCCTTAACAGTCAACTCACCAAAATCCTCTTGAAGAGAGCGTTCTCCTTCGGCGGTAAAGTAACTGTCGGCATCGTTGCAGTTGAGATCAGCTTCCCCCTCGACCTCAGCACATGTAGCTAAAGTTAGCCCAGCTAGTCAAGACGAGTAGAGTTGAGTGATGGCTCTGGCTCCCCTGCTTCAGCCGCTCCGCTCGATTGCTCCGTCTCCTCTCCTCACCCGCTTCCTCCTCACGTGGTGACGGAAGCTCCGACACCTTTCAAAATGGCGGCGGTTGTTTTTTGCACGACAGAGCTGAGAAGACAAATGTACCCTTCGGTCATCATTTAAAGACCTATTAAAAGACTGCTTGCAATAATAAATATGACAGATTGTTTTTCAGGAAAAATCAATTACTTTGTTGATTTAGCAAGTCGACTTGACTGTGTAAAGCACTTAGAATATACTTTGTTAAATTGACTGAAAATGTATCTGGTCCTTCTCTCAAGCTGAAAAAATAAAAAACATGGCACAGTTACGACACGGAAAAAAATACAGTTCTTTAAATATAAGGTGAGATATTTTATTAAGCCTTTGCTATTAAATATATGTTAATGTTGCTATTAAAAGAAGAAAGGAACTTAATGAAAAAGTACACAAGAAGCTGACTTGATGCACAAACTTGACCTTATACTGACAAAAGAAAGTAGCCTATTCCTTTGAAGAAGGACTTGAGCTGAAGGAGCGCTCTGGAGCCAAGAGGAGAGAGAGAGGGGAAAAGAACGCAAATGACTTGTATCCTCTCAGAAAAGAAATTTAAAAAGAAAATCAGTAACCGTCCATAATGAAGGAGCTCATTGTAAAGATCCAAAGTTCACTTCTAATTTTGTCACTATGTGGAAAATTATATGAAAAATTCCAGGAATCGGTGATCTGCTGAATTTTCTACACACTTTTGGGGACTTATTCAAATTCCAATAATCCCCATTTACAATGACTGCATCAGTCAAAAGAGATGGCAGCTGCCATGACACAAGACATCATATCTCCTGTCCTGTCTCAGTCCCTTTATTCATAGATAACTGATTTTCTTGATTTTATCCAGAACAATAAATCACATTAGCTTTAGACATTTGTACATTCCAGTTGTAAAACGTGCTTTACAAATTCTGATTCAGTTTGGTATTTCATGCCAAATCACATTGTCATGTAATTCTGTTGCCAAACAGGAACAAATCCTGTCTTTCTGAAATGCTTCCAGAGAGATTTCAACCTTATTCTCAGTCCTTTTGATGAATTTGGATATATGTTGTCCTTCAGATGAATTCATTCAAACCGCTAAACTTATAGTGAGAATAATATGAGACAGCCTGACTGATGTTGGATGGCATTGAGCTAACATGTATCAAGTCTAACAATGAGCATATTCGCAGAACTTTTCTAAAAAAAAAGTGGACTGAGAGGCAAGTTTTTCTGCAGGAGAACATAAACGGGAGAGCTTTAACCTTATGAGGACTGCATTTCAAAGAAGGCCAAGGAAGCACATTTCAAATGATAACATAAAATATACCTGCAAATCATCTCCCTGCTACATTTACAGACACAGACATGTCTTATACTCTTTGTAAACGTAAGATCGAGAGGTTCAGTTCTTTGACGCTTCTCCTTTAACCTTCCTGATATTATTTGTTACCAGAATCTGATTAATTTATTTGGAAATATTTGTATTCAACAAAAATGTCCACAGTCACTAGTTTCCACTTTTTCTCCAGTAACTGAATTTTCTATTTACATCACTCAGTTTATTAAAGACTCCCTCCAGTGAAATCAAGTTTTTAACCTTGTTAACATGCCCATATGGTGCTTTTATATACTACAAGACATGTCATGAGTGAAATAAGCAGTCAGCAATGACAGTCTCTGAAACACAGATCAGACTGCCAGCCTTTCATACGTCACAGACTGTACTTAAGAACTAATCCCACCAATTTGCAGGGTGGGGCTGCAGTGAAACGAAGGGAATCAGAGCAGTTGCCAGATGCTGGGACTCAAACATTGTAACATCTCTACTGTCTCCTCTTTGTTTCAACAATAAAAGTTTGTTCACTCCCTGTGACAGTTCCCAGGTTAAAAAGCAGTATTCTTCAGTGTATTAGAAATAAATGTAGAAAAGTCATTACAAGCATACTTTTACATTGCTGTGCTTCATGTAAAGTATGTTTGACATATGCTTTTAAAAAGCGTGCCTTTAAATAGATGTCATTAAGTTCTTCTTTAATGTATTAAAAATGAATATACTTATTCTGCAATACTTAAGTATCAAAGTCCTCGTAAAAAGTGTTTTTTGTTGCAAGTGCATTATAAATTGTACTTATGTGTACTATTAAAAGGTGTACTAAATTACAATAATAAAGTGTACCTTATGTTTAAAGAACTTGACTGTCCTGCACACAAAACCTGTGGACGGATTTGGAATGACATACTCAGCAATGACGTGAGGGTGTCATGTTCAGGTGTCCCCATGCATTTGGCCATGCTGGGTGTATAATGACATGAGTACCTGCCAATTTAATGGTGACAATGGTTCATGCTCACAGAATGACCTACACCTGCAAAAGAAAGAAAGAAAGAAACAAACAAAAAACTCTGAGTGCTCAGTTGTATTTTTTCACTGTGATGGATACACCCTTCACTGATTTGGAGTTTAACTTTCTCTCCACCGCTCTAGCAAAGGACAAACATGTGGCCCCACATCTTTGTGTAAAATGTCTAAATGATCACATGAACTTGTAAACCTTCATGTCTGCCATTTTATTGTAAAGTCTGCATTCAACATCACATACCAACATGCTGCCAACTGCATACTCAGTCAGTATGTACTGCATCCAACGTTTCCTCCTCCACTCGATGTACAACTTTCTAGCATTATTTCCAGGTAAAGTAAAGAAAAAGGGGAAAAATTGTAAAAGTTATTATTTGTGGTTCCTGTTTGATGTAAAGAAGAATAAAGAATTCTGGTAAAATTAGTACTAAAATCAAAGAAGCAGCTACTGTCAGTTTACTTTGCTGAGAAGCAGAAGAGGAGGCTGCTGAGCTGAAAGTAAGAAGAGCCAGAAGGAGGAAGAGGAGGAGGAGGAGGTGATATCGTAGCAGTTGTCTCTGGTTATGTACATTATAAAGTTTACTTTAAGCAGCACGTAACTTTAAGAATAATAGAAAATAAACACAATAAATATGATACAGTAGATAGAAATGTCTCTGAAATGAGTGTGATGGGCTCACTGGCCACCCCACCCCCCCACCCCCAATCACTGATGGAGCTTCTCAACTCTGAAAACTTTGGAGCACATTTTAGATTCATGATCAAGAGTTGAAATTTACACTGTTGATTTCTCACCTCAATAATTGTCAGAAGTGAATTTAGTATTACTCTCCAGTGCAGTCCAGATAACCCTGATGCTGTCACTATGACAGCATCGGGGTTATCTGAGAATGGGTAGACTTTTTTTAGACTTTTGGTGGTGTGGTATAATAATGATTAATGACACAAACTATTCTAAACTAATATAAACTGCACAGTCTGATGTGTTGAAGTGCCCCAGAGACTCATTGCTCCACACTGAACGCTGCTGTGTAAGTGGAAGGTGAGAAAATAAACACAGCAGCAAAGCGAACAGGATGAAGCTGGTCTCAGTTCCTGCCAGCATCAGCTAGAGGGCGCCATATCGAAAGAAAAGCAGTGACACCACATCACTGCTTTTCTGTCGACAAGCAGACAATTTGTTGGTCATCATTTGCCAGCAAGCAAATTGTGCATTCGTTTGAAGTTGCGAGGGAGAGTGGTCAGCTCACTAAGCGTGTGTGTGTGTGTACATTATGTACAGTACACACCCCTGTGCAGGTTATCTTAAACAAGCCGGAGCAGCATACTGAGCACTTATTCCACAGCCTGGTACTTTCCATTTAAATTACTCAATGAAACAGAAAGATAGAGTCATCCAAAGGTAATTAGAAACCTGTGTGTGTGTGTGTGTGTGTGTGTGTGTGTGTGTGTGTGTGTGTGTGCATGTGTGTGTGTGTGTGTAAGGGAGAGAGGGAGACAGATTTTCATGGTGGTTTATTCGTGGTGTGAGACAGCTTAGGCCTTGCTCCGCTGTTATCTGGTGGCCTCCTACTCCTCCACCACCACAATGGCTCTTGCTACCGCATTCATCAACTTGACACCACACACACGCACACACACACACATACAGAGAGAGAGAGAGAGAGAGAGAGAGAGAGAGAGAGACACACACACACACACACACACACACACGCACACACAGAGTAGAGTCATGTTTCCATCACTTTGGGGACATACATTCATTTCCCGGACACTCGCCCTAACCATAACCACTACTTGTCTAACTTAAACCCATTTACATTATGGGGACCTGCAGCTTGTCCCAACAAGTAAGGCGAGTCCCCGCAATGTGACTGTGCAAACAGATTTGTGTCCCCACAATGTGAGTAATACATGCCTCCCCAACACACACACACACACACACACACACACACACACACACACACACACACACACACACATCTCTCCCTCTCACTCCACACTGCCTCATCCCCTGGCCTCTCTTTCCCTCTCCATATGTCTTTCCACTCCACATTTCTTCAGCTACATTTCTTCACCTTATTACTTTGTGAGAGGGAGAGAGAGTGAATGATTCCTCTAACTCATCTCCCACTCTTTGTGGCACATCATTTGTCGTTCTGATTAGAGCCCATAACGCTGCCTCAGGAGTGTGTGCAAGGCTGATGGTGTGTGTGTGTGTGTGTGTGCGTCTAAGTGTTTGGCTACAGGAGGAAACTGGCTGTCATTAGCTTGGACTTGCGGCTGGCTTGTTGTCCGCAGCGCTGACGATCTCCTGAGCGCCCAGGAGAAAGAGAGACAGTTGTGTGTGAGTGTGTGTTCACGAGGCGTTTTAGCTGCCACCTCCCCTCAGCTGTAATGACATTAATCGAGTTGGGCTTCATGCTAAAGAGACGATGTGTTTTTGCTTTAGAAATCACTCAGCAGCATCACGGTCTCAATGCAGATTTAATCGAGCTTTTTAGCCACTCCAGCGACATTCATTTGGAAGGTCCACCACTTTGGTCTTGACTAAAATGTCTCAACAACTATTGGATGGATTGTCATGAAATTTGGTTCACGTCCCCCTCAGGGGATCATCACTATGGTGACCCCTTAACTTGACATCTATCAAAATTTCAATGTGTGCAGTACTTTGCATTGTGATCAACTACCAGCAAAAATAGGCCAATGACACATCCGTGAACCTCAGCCGTACTGTGTTTACCGCTAATTATCAAATCTCAGCATGTTTTGGCATTCTCTAAACTGACATTGTGTTCAAAAACTGAAACCATGCTACATAACTGTGAGCAGGATTTGAGTATACAGCGTTCACACTGGAAGTGTTAAAATGATGCATACTCAAACCAGACAGCATGAATACTAAATACAGGCGGTTTCTGAGCTGCTCACAGCTGGAAAAAATGTTTTGTATCATGTCCTGCTCGTGCTGAACAGCAAAGTATATTGATTCTTTTGTGTACTACTGAACAGTATACTGTGACACTCAGTGTGTAGTACTCCTTACACGCCATAACTTGGTAAAGGTTGTATCTGTTAAAAGTCAGCATGTTTGAACTGTTCAAAGCTCAAAGCATCGCTGTGCCTCAGGAGGCCTACAGTCTCTCAGAGCTGCTGACATGGCTAGAAAGTCTTGTTCATTTTATTATTTCATTTTAATATTCCCCTCACAGCTCATGCTATTATGC
This sequence comes from Chaetodon auriga, assembly GCF_051107435.1. Taxonomy (NCBI): domain Eukaryota; kingdom Metazoa; phylum Chordata; class Actinopteri; order Chaetodontiformes; family Chaetodontidae; genus Chaetodon; species Chaetodon auriga. The sequence continues at coordinate 23,818,903 of NC_135077.1, read as the reverse complement.
TTGCTGGCCTCTCAAATGTGGAGTGGTGAGTCTCTTAACAAACATGTGATAATAAATGATTATGTAATAAATTCATATACAATTAATGAATAGACTAAAGTATATTTTAGACGTTGATGATGAAATTCCTTGAAATCCTGGAAATGTGCGATAGGCACTCATCATTATTTTTGACATTTTACACAATAAATGATTAATTGAAAGGAGCAGCAGATTTAGCGATAAAGAAAATTGTTGTTTTCTTACAGCCCTGCAGCGACTCCACTCTGATTGGATTTGTGTAGGAAACCGACGAGTTTCAATCCAGGCGGCTGCCACCATCAACAGGTGTTCTATTTTTTCACACCAGTAATGAACACCTCAACATTGTGCTCTCTGGAGATGTTAAGGTGTGTGCTAGGGGGTGGATTGTAGCAAACACCTCCAACTGCAGCCTCCCCCCTCTACCCATTCACTCCCCATCTTCCTCCTGTCCTGTCCTTCATCCTCCCTCTTCCTCTCGTTTTTCTCTGTCCTAGGTGGCGTCGCTACTGAACATGAGTAATGATGTTGTCATCTCTGTTAGTCTCCATTTATCAATGTCAGCTGAGAAGCAGGAGTGTGGTGGATATTTGTGTGTGTGTGTGTGTGTGTGTGTGTGTGTGTGTGTGTGTGTGTGTGGTGCTGCTGGGTGGGGGGAGAATTCAAAGAGAAATGAGGCAGCCAGGGAGAGGGATAAGGAAAGATGTAGCTGCAATATCAGGAGAAAAGGTAGAGGAAGGGGGCCACGATGAAGAGGAGAGATGAAGAAAAGGGGCGTGGCCAGCAGAGGATGAGGAGGAGTGAGTTTGAGAGGGGCGGATGGTGGAGAAGATGAATTACAACATAAAGGTCCAGGCCCTGCATGTGGTCTGTCTGTCTGACTGTCTGTCTGCTGACAACACCAGGGAGCCCATGATTCATCGCCACTGTTATTGCCAGACAGAATTAAGGCTCTTCTCTTTAACATATGCAAGTCTAATTATGCAAATCAGGTCTGTTAGACAAAACATTACAGCAGCAGTTAGTCAGTCTGGTTTTAGGCGCTACATGGATGTGTATGCATTCGTCTCAGTCAGTCTTGGGACTCTGAAATGAAATAAAATTACTGCTTGTCGGCTAGCCGGGTGAGTATTGATGTTGTTGTGTAATCGCAGACGTCGTGTCACTGTGTATGGGGCCCAGAAATGTAAAATATCCACTGGCTAATTGATCGAATAAATGAAAACTTAAAGGTTCTTCTCTATTTTCCCCCACACATTTCCTTTTCATCACCACATTTCAAATTTCCTCATGTATATATGTTGATGATATGGGCCTGTCAAAGCGTTTTCAAAGCAGGGATTGGTCCTATATTTATGTCTGCATTTGTGTAAGATCAGTGGAGACTGGAGAGGCTATGTGTGGCTAGCTATCTTAATAACATCGGTGGTTAAAGCACCAGCTGTTTCAGCTAGCGACACATATAAACTAACTTTCCTCAGCGCAGGCATTGTTAAACATATCAAATCAAATTTATAGATATAGTACATTTCATAGTACACAGGCTCAGTGTGCTTCACACACAACAAATAACAAAAAAAAAAAAAAAAACAGAACAGGAATACATATTGAATACATATATAAAGGAATCTGTTCATTAACATACCCACCCACACATACCCAAAGAGAGACTGCCTGACAGAGGGATGGAGGCGCTGGCTAACCATAGTCCTGAGAGAACGGGCAGGTCTTAAGCTTACTTTAAAAAGACGACGCTGTTGAGGTACAACTTGTGTCATCAGACAGCTCACTCCAGAGAGTGGGCCAATACTAACTGAATGCACCTTCACCACATTTACTTCTGATCATTGGTCCAGTTTGGAGACCAGTGATGGTCTGAGGGTTCTGCAGGGTTAAGCAGTGAGCGGGTCAGAGGTGTATTTTGGAGACAGACAGTTAAATGATTTGAAGACAGTGAGCAGTATTTTAAAATCGATTGTGTATTTCATTGGAAGCCAGGGAAGTGATTTAAGTAGGCACAATATATTCAGCTTTTTTGGCTGCAACATTTTGAATGAAAAGTTCAATAGTGTATCATCAGCATATATAGTGTGGTTGTGTATGATTGAACGAGGTGGCAGCATATATGACTGAACAGTAAGGAGCCTCAAATAGAGTCTTGTGGGACCCAACAGTCAATGTTAAAACTGTCAGATTTAATGTTGTCAAGAGACACAGATAATGTCCTGCCTATTAAGCAGGAAAAGAGCAAATTAATGACACAGCTGCACAGGCCAGATAAGTTTTCTTGTCTGCTGAGTAAAATGTTGTGCTCAGCAGTGTCAAAGGCTGCAGTCAGGTCTGTAATGTTAAAATGGAGGTCCGGTCTGTAGGATTTGGGCGCATCTATTGGCAGAAATGTCATGTAATAGCCAGTTATGTTTTCATTAGTGTGTAATTAGCTGAAAATAAGAATCGTTGTGTTTTCATTGCCTTAAAATGAGCATAAACTGATCATGGATGTGGTCATCCGATGGAACAGCTCTTTGAATTCTGTTATAAGAGGACTGTTACTGACTGCTGCTTTGTTTTTGGTTTGAAATTGTCCATGGTTCAGTCATTCATTGCTCATGCTTGGGTCATGGCAGGCTACATTTATTTTATTTTATGAAAGAAGGAAAGCAGAAGAACTTTAAGGTAAAAACATTTTATATGAATAAAAAAAATGCCGTACACACTAATTTATTAATAAAGGGCATTTTTTTCTTGTAGATATTGTATTGTGGCCTTAACATCGAGGTACTATTGTACTGTGAGTTTCTGATATTGTTACATCCCCGCTGACCACTGTTATGAGAACTGTTTCCATGCTGTGGTCAGTCCTGAAGCTGGATTGATACACATCACACTGATGGTGGACTGATCTGTAACTGCACCAGTGAACAGGCAGCTCAGTCTTCTGCCCCTCCGTCTTCCAGCAGGCTGTCTTCAGCACTGGTGTTCCAGATACCTTTTTGTTTTTTGTGGTGTGATGACATGATGGCAGGGCGGGGGGCATCATGTCAGTATACTTACTGATAAACAGACCTATTTCATTTTCATAGATAAAACGCTTATTTGTGATTCTGACTGCATTGTGCTGTGCTTAGGGAACCAGGTCATCTGAAAGAATGTGCAGGAGTGGTCTGAGATTGCAATCTAAAAACGTAGAAAGGATGTAACTGTTATATTCAGACCCTCTGAGATAACCTGGTCAAGCATGTGGCCATGTTTTGTGAGGAAGCCCTGTCATGAGAATTGAAATGACAGTTCAGTAAACTGTTTTGTATCTGCATTATTGGGGTTATGTGGATGTTGCAGTTCCCTGAGATGATAATGCAGTCAAATTACACTGAAATGTTGGATAGCAGCTCACTAAATTCCTCAATGAAGCCATGTCTGAGTGTGGGAGGATGATACAGTGTAACTGATAGTGTAGGTGTTACAGATTTGCAAACAACAGCAACATATTCAGATGATGAGGAGATTCCAAAAGAGATATTCCTAAATCTGAAATGATCAGCACCTCCACCAGCCCTCCTGCTGCATCTTGAGCAGTGCATACAGTTGACATATCAACTCTTTATTCCCGGTCTTATTCAGCCAGGTCTGAGTGAGCATTAATACAATCAAGATTGTTGGTACACATAATGTCATTAACAGTGAAAGCTTTGCTGGATAAGGATCTGACATTTAGCAGCGCCAGCTTTAAACTGCTAGTAGCAGCAGCAAAGGCTGGATATGACTTAGTAGGTGTAACATGAACAAGTTCCTCCAAGTGAGGAAATGGAAATAAATCTTCAAAATGTGAAAGATGTGGCCTCTTTCACATTTTGTAGATGACTGATTTAATGTATTTTCTTACATGTCAAAGTAATCTAAAACTCTTTAACAGTGTTAGCTAACTAGCGTTGCTTATTGAGTTTTTTCATTCACATTTTTGTCATATTCAGGTCTGTTTTTGACTGGTCTGATAACCTTTTCGGTGCACCATACTTGTGGTCTAATAACAGCACTAACAAAGGGACCCAACGTACAGCAAACTTTCATTTAATATGATCAGCGAGAACATTCTCTCTTTATTGTATCTTTTTGAAAAACAAACAAAAAAAGTCTTTTGTAATTCTCTTTTGTTAACATTTCAGAATTCTGTACAGGATAAAAAGAAATAAGCACTGCTTAAGACCAGAGTCAAATCTCAAACTAGAAAAAACAAATGAAAAAAATTCCAAAAAGAGAGGAGGTTTACAATACAAATTAGTAGTAAGACATTGTCTGAAGTGCAATGGCATAGCTCAGATGGGTTAAACGTGAAACCAAAAAACTTCAAAATAAAAATACTTCTCTATTTTCCAACAAACAGTAAATTCTTTACAGAGACTGTATTATCTGATGTATTTCAACCTGTAAAAACATATTTACAAATAGCCATTATCTTTTATATACTTTTTCTCATAATCACATATATGTCAGCACCAGTAAAAAAAAAAAATCCAAAAAAACAAAACAAAACAAAACAAAAAAAAACTCAAATAAAATAAAACAAAGAACATCAACAACAACAATTTTTGTTAAAATGTTGTCTACAGACTTGGTCCCGGGTACATAATGATATTTGGAGGAAGCTTCCTTTCTCTTCCTGAAGGGGTTTCAAACCATATCATGAACCCTCACTCTGAAGAAGACAGAAAGGTCACGAAGGCTGTGACCTAAACACTGACTCGGAAATGTTTCTCTGCCTTCCTGCCTCCAGTTACGAGCGGTAGACCTCAGGTGTTTTCCCACACACTGCCTCCATTTCACCAGTCCAGCACTCAGAGTTTTGATTTGAGCCTGCCTGCAGTGCTGGAGAGGTATTAAAGTTTTGGAAGCATGAGCAGTGGAGCCCTTGAAGCAGCCAGTGCTCCACTGCATTTCCTGCACAAGGAAGGCGTAAACAATCCAAGAGTTTATCGAGACACTGACACAGGGTTTTCATGTATTTGACCATCTCCCCCTGATAAACCTGGGGGATGCTACAACCCTAAACATCTGTCTGCCGTTGACCTTCAGACTCCACACAGTGAGATCGAGGACTTCTCTTCCCCAAACAAGACAAAATCTAAGTACAGAACCTCATTCATGGGTGCTGCCACATGCAGCGACGCTTACAGGACGATGGGCATGGTGGTTAAAGTTTGTATTTAAAGGGTTGGATTATACAACATCAACAACCATGAGAACAAATGCGTTGATGGCAAGGAGTTAGTTTACAGAGAAGAAGGCTTTTTGGTTTGTTGATTACAGCATCATCCTCCAAATGTTGACTCTGATGAGCTAAATACAAAGTAATGCACGTACAAACACGCTTTCATTCATCTTTTAACCAAGATTACAGAACAGTTAGAGAAGTAAGGTGTTACCAACAACTACTGTATTAAAACCTATTCGACACATATTTATTACTCAACCATTAGGGCAAAAGAGTGGACAGCTTGTTGATGATGAGTGAAAGCCATGAGGCCTGGAGGAAAGCCTACAGTTTACTAGTAAGCTCAGAGAAGGGGAGACACTGACTTCAGTGGAAGCACTGATTGTTTTGATGCTAAATGGCGCTAACCGTCACCCTTTAGGCCCAATCAGCTGTCTGAAGTACAAAACAAACTCAAGGCTTAGCAGTGGTTCATGTTCCTAGTAAAGCGCTGGAAGGGGACAACTCATATTTCTTCACAGTAGTGTTACAGTATAGCACAGTTACGTTCTAGTTTGGAGCAAGGGCGATATTAGCTGCGGTACAAGAAAAGCCACAATGTAAAGCAGGGCTACGGTGATTGACAGCTAGCTGTGTCACAATGGAAGGGAAGGCTGTGCTGCGACGGGAGGACAAACAGATTTTCAAAAGACAACACAAACTAAAAGAAGACTAATTTGAACTTTTTTTTTCCTTTTAATCGACAAGAAACACCGACCAGCATCATTGTTAGAGTTGAAACACGGCAACAAACAAAACAATGTGGGTGGGCTTTCAATGAGCTTTTTGTTTTTTCCTTAAAAAGAAGAAGTCACTTGTGGTGCTTGAATACATTCAGTGCCCAGCGACTGTTTTGCTTTGTGTCAGCCTGATGCATGTGATGTGGTTTGTGTCACACAGGCAGAAGGTTTAATGTAATATTAGCTCTGTTAGCTGCCTCTCACACATCCACTCATCCTCCCGGGCTGATAATTGTTTGTCTGTTTGTTTGTGGGTTTGTATATGTGTGTGTGTGCGTGTGTGTGTGTGTGTGTGTGCGCATGAGCTTTTGAGTCCTATGCTTGCTTTAGCTGCCAATTCTCTCCCCCTTTCTCTGCTTTTCACTCTCTGCTTCCCTCTGCATGCATACCTGTCATCCACAGCTACGCACAGGAAATGAAACCCCCCCTAAAAACGCCTCCCAGGTCGGTTACCTAGCAAAAGCACTAGAGGGCAGAGTGTGCTTATGTGGCACAATTGAAGAACATCATTTGTTCTGTTATGATGTTCACAATTTAAACACAGAAAGGAGTGTTGAGAGGGAGGAAGGAGTCTCTGGAGAGAGGGTGGGAAAGACGGGAGGAGAGAGGGAAGGAGGATGAGAGAGAGAGAGAGATCAAGTGAAGAGAACAAAGTGAGAGAGCACGAGGGAGACAGATTTGTGTGTATGTGTGTGTGTGTGTGCGTGTGTGAGTGTGTATGGGGGGCACAACTCTAAGAAAGGAAATGGAAGCGCTGAGAGTGCTTTCTACTCCCTTCAGCTCCTCACATAGTTGAGAGATCTGAAGCACTGAGCTGGGTGGCACAAACACACAAACACAAATAAATTGCTGTCTTGAGAACAAGTCTTCCTTCCCCTTCATCAGTCTGCGGTGTTCAATCAGCCCCTGCTGAAGCTCGGGCTCAAAGCGCTGCTGTGTAAACGGGGCTCGCTTTCAAACACTGGAACATGACAAAAATTCACTCGGTGGAGAAAAAAAGGAAACTAATAAAACACACCTTTTAATCTCTATATTGGTTTTTCATTAATATGCACGAGACATAATGATCGTTCTCTCCATGTCACACACACACACATACTCACACAAAAAACACAAGAACTCATTTATAACCTTGCTCATGTTTTACAAAACAAAAACATGCCAGTTCACATCATGTCATCCTTTTTGTTTTACTTTCTCAGGTTTTAACATTTGTCCTGCTTTAATGTTTAGTTCATCCAGTAAAAACTCATCTCCAGTTTCCCCGTTGGCTATTGGCTCGGGAAAAACTCCTCCATCCAACCATCGCTTGAGTCCAGCTCCGCCCCTGAGCCATCGCCCAGTCCAAAAGCTCCTCCCCCTGAGGGCCCGCCCCCATAACCATAGGATGACATGTCCTGATTGGCTGTCCTCTGGTAGCCCGGTGGCTGACCTCCAACCCCGACTCCCCCTGGTCCGTAGGGTCCACCTCCTCCTCCCCCTGCCCCTAGTCCAGGCCCCCCAGGGCCTGGCCCGAACCCTGCCATCCCAGACATCCCCTGGCCCATCACCCCCTGGTTCATCCCCTGGTTCATGACCATGGGACGGGGCTGGTTGGTCCTGGGCTGACCGCCCATGTGAGGGCCCATCATTGGGCCGCCCATACCGGCCGCTGGGTTGCCCACTCTGGGGTCCATTCCCTGGCTCATCCCCTGGCCCTGAAAATGTTGCTTGGCCATGCGCGGAGGTTGACCCGGCTGCATCCCATAACCCTGGGCAGAGCTGAACCCCACCATTTCTCCTCCCCCTCCTCCTGTAGTCCTTCCGACTCCTCCCCCCATGCCCTGCAGACTCTGTCCTTGCTGCTGCGGCCAGCCGCCCGCCGCCATTCCCGCACCACCTCCTCCTGCTCCCAGCATGCTTTGCAGTCTCTGTGCTTGGGCTTTGGCATTGGGAGGGCCTTTGAGGGGCTGCTGGGTCATGGAGTTCATTAACATCCCCTGTCCTCCATACCCCCCAGCACCACCAGCTCCAGGGCCTCCGGGCATCCCTCCAACCCCAGGACCTGCACCTGCCTGCCGGGGTGGCCCTCCGGCAGGGTTGTGCTGCGGTGGAAGACCCATGGAGGCTTGGACACTTTGGCTCTGGTGCTGCTGCTGGTGGATCATTTGGCTCATGGAGGGGTTGAGCCCATACAGGGAACCCTGGTTGGACCCCTGGTTGCCGTAGGGTAAGCCCATGTCAGTTTGGGGTCCCACTGATCCCCCTTGGCCCTGAACAGAACTCATCTGGACCATCTGCTGCTGGTTCTGCTGCTGCTGTTGCAGGAGACGGGCGGCCCGAATGTTCTGGAGAGCCTGGCTCCTGGATGCCAGATCCTGAGGAGGACCTTGGAGAGAGGAATCAGAGGAGTTTAAACCAGAGAACCGAGAAAATGGAGATAGGAAAGTATTAGACAGGCATATGGAGACAGAAATCACAAAGGAGCTGGACTTTTGTAAAAGAGCTTTGAAGCCTGTATACTAGATCCATTTAAATCATCAAATGGCACATAAGAACAATCCAATAAGTCAGTGCTAAGGCAGAGATTTATGTTTCGTGACAACCTGTTTACTCCAGGAACGGATGCTTTCCTCCCAATTTACTTCAATTCCAACCGCACTAAGAGAAAACTAAACACGCTAAAGCTCCAGCACCTCACTTTCCCACTTTCTCCTATTAAAGACTCGGTAGTGGCAGAGCAGAGGAGGTCTGCTAGCGTGGAAATGGCTCTAAATCCTCTAATAAACCCACTTCTGACATCATTCCATTAATCCCTCACCTCACAGATCAGACTGGAACTGTAACTGAGGAGTCAGAACGAAGAGGATCACACACTCCAGGCTTGTAAGCAAGTAGGGAGTGAGCTGAGCTGGAGGTAATGTAACATGACAAAATAGCTACATTTATTCTACACATCACTTCATGTAAATATAAATGAGTACAGTGAATATGATTACATTCTGATTGCAGGTGATGCTAGCGCACTCACTGCTTTCAAATCACTGAAAAGCTGCAGGATAGCTGAACTAAGAGGTATATTTCTAGGCCAGAGTTTCATGCTGAAGCCCCCTCTTCCTCTCCACATTATCTCCTAGACTTGCAGACAGACTCTCTGATGGCTATAAATGGCTTTCGACTTGACTCTCCTCCTCCCTCTCTGTGTATTTCTTCATCTCTCCATCCTCTCACCCACTCACCGCTCTCTCTTTCTTTCTCTTCCCAACCTCTCCTTCTACCTACCAGACCATCTACCTATTCTTCTTGTTACAATCCTCCACCCTCTCTCCCCCTGCTTCTCCCATTTCCCTCCTCTCATCCATCTCTCTGACTTCACCGGAACTCTGGGGGATCCAGGACAGACAAGTTGCCGTGGTAACAGGCAGAGCAGGAATATTCTATATTTTTTTTTACGGAGAGAGCGAGAGAGCGAGAGAGAGAGAGAGAGAGAGAGGAAGAGGAAGAGGCTGAAGAGCATCTGAGCACCAACTGATGAATCTGACAGAGACAGACAGAGAGGACGAGGTTTGGTTTCAGGGTGATGTTCCGACAGCGCTGCTGTTTGCATACATGTTCTTATGTGTTTGTGTGTCTATCTGTCTCTGAATATGGCAGAGAGTGAACTGTAAAATCTGTTGAATGTCTAAATGTCTTGGCACTCTATGATGTATACCATACTTGTTGAGGACCAAGAATGCATGTGTGATTGTAAGCCTGTTTTGTGTAACCATCTGGATGATCAGCAAAGAAACAGATTTATCAATCCATTTACTAATGTGGTCATCAATAAAACATGGAAGAATCTAGGTCAGGTCTTACCTTGTCTATTAGAAAATCTATTGGGGTGGAGCCATTCTTTGTCTTCACAAATGTTAAGTGTACTGTTGCACAAATGAAATGAAGCCATGCATTTGTGTGTCTCACCTTGGTACTGATTGACTTGAGGGTATGGATTCCTCTGGCCCTGGCCCATCTGTCTTGGGAGATGCTGCTGCTGTTGGAGCTACACACACACATGCACACGATTGTTAAGGATTGTGTAACATACCTTCATATCTATTTCATAAATTCAAGATTTGGTATCATTTTGGGATAGAGACAAGAGAAAGGGTCTCAGCTCCAAAGCTAGTATATAACGATAAAGCCTTGCTTTCAGTCACTACACTTTCACTGGGCAAACATGTTGGCCTGATTTCTTATCATTAAATACTTGCATCGGGCCCAAGCCTTCTGTTCTCCATATTAGATTTATTGAGGATTCTTGCAACTAAACATTGTCTTGTGAATATGATAAACTTCCAAAAAGCACACCGTCAGAGACACCACTTCCCTGACATGAGTGACAATTGTGCACTGACAATACAGAGACCTACCTAAATGCTAATTCTGATGGCTGACCAATCATTGGAATCCTTTATTCGGTACAAATGCCACAGTACAGTGAGACAGATGTTTTGGTGCAGCAGAAGTGAGGCAAATGTTTGGTACAGCAAAAGAGAGACAGATGTTTGATGCTGCAGAGGTCAGACAATGGAGGTGAGACAGATGTTGTCGTAGCGCAGATTTGAGACAGATGTTTGGTACAGCAGAGACAGACAAATGTTTGGTATAGCAGACAGATGTTTAGTACAGTAGACAGATGTTTTGTAGAGTTTTTTTTTGGTATAGTAGAGGTAAGACAGATGTGTGCTTTCAGGTTTACGGCATGATACTCTCGTAGATCCATAACATCATAACTAATCAGTGTTGAAATAAGTAATCAAAGGCAACCCTGACACTCTATCAGAGCCATATTTGTGCTGCAGGTATAGAAAATTAAGTGGAAAAACACAAGTCTGGTACTCGCAGCATAAAAAGCAGCAGCTGAATGTGTGCCTGGAAAGCAGAGATGTTGCTCATTTAAATGGAGGTATGATATCCAGTTAAAAACATACACCAAACCCCAACAGGATGTGTTTCCTTCCAGACACCTATATTTGTGTGTCTGTGTGTGTTTTTGCAGATCCAATTAAAACCAACATAGTGGGTGGTGACTTCAGAGTTCAGAACTCTTTAACACTTGATTCTCTCACAGAGAGAGAAATAAAAAGAAAACACCACATTATCACAGCAGGCGGCATGGCAAAAACACACACATACACAGACGCATGCACACACAGACACACACAGACACAGACACACACACACATTACAGAGATGAAAAGGAAGTAGTGAAGAGGGGGCTGGTTGAGGGTAATTATACATGCAACCAGACAACAGTAAGGATGAGCTGCTCTTGTTAGAGCTGCAGACGCAAACAAATACACAGGAATGCATGAACACTGTGCACACCCACACACACACACACACACTCACAATTTAATGCATGACAGATGAATCATACGTCCTTGCCATTTTCACCACACCATCACACTTGCCTTATGCTATAAGCACACTGTCTGATGCAAGCTCACCTGTTCAGCCAGTAGTTGCTGCTGCTGCTGCTGTTGCCTCTGCTCTCTGAAGAGCTGCTGTTTCTGCTGCTCCATCATGTGCATTTGCACCCTCTTCTCCTGCTCCATCACCATCATCTGTTTCATCATGGCTGCCTGCTGCTGGTTCCCCACGTAGCCTGGAGGTGGACCTGATCCCTGGTTGGGCCCCACCCCTGAGGCCACACCACCAGCAGGGTGAGGAGGTGGGATGGCGCCCGGCGGTCGTGACATTCCCACCACACCTTGTTCCTGTACAGACAAAGAGGAGGGGACAACTGTTCAGGTGGACTGTTGAGGGTTCTCAATTACTTGAGAATGAGCAAATTAAAGGAATAGTTTGACATTTTGGGTAATACACTTATGCAATTTCTTGCCAAGAGTTTGATGAGGAATGGATCCCAGTCGAGAAATAGCCTGGTACATTAACTGCCCCATAAAAATGTGAATTGTCATTTTCATACTTCAGTTTTGTATGAATTTAATAAATTAGATATAACATGCTAGTTTTAGGTGAGCTAGGCAAATTCTGTTACCTTGAAACAAAGCCATTTCCCTGTTTTCCCCCATTATATTTGTGCTAAGCCAAGCTAACTGAATGACAGCAGTGCCGTCACATTTACCATGCAGATATGAGAGTTGTATTTAGTTTGTCATTTAAGTCTAGGCAAAAGAGCAAATATGTGTATTTCATAAAATGTTGGACTATTACCTTTTTAATGTTTGCATTGCTCAAAGGTTAAACCTAAAGACAAAATGGCTAAATTAGCGTTTCTACATGTATAAAAGCCATTTCGGTGAATGTCATACAATTACACCAGGTACAGGAGAAATGCATATTCAATGCACTCCCAGTGTCTTTGGCATCTACAGTGACACCTTTGCCCTGTTTGTTTTGGACATAAAAGTGGAGTCAGCCATTATGTTGTATAATAGCTCACAAAGACACAGTCCATGTGTCTGTGAATGAGAGTGAAAAACCAGATAAAGACAGGACTGTTTCAAGATTCAGCTCGTCAGGCCACCCTGAGTCCTCCCAATGGGGCATTGGTTGGTCCTCGCTGCATACATTAGCTCCTCATTAGCATATAAAGAGCACTTCCTCCTCCACTCAGCCGTATGCTAATCTATAATAGGATGAAATGGCCTGTTCTGGCCAATGGGAGGGGAGCGTTTATAAATCTATTAAAGGTTAGACAGCTGAACGAGAGTGGACATCGTTTAGGCCGGCTGACAGTAAGAGAGGGGAAAGGCCTGAGAGGAGAGGAAAGAACGATTCAGGCCAGTCGAGTGTTTGCACACATAAAAATGCAACAACACACAACCACCCACAGCCACACAGAGGAACAGACAGTGTACAACAAATCACATTTAACTGCAGGGCAAGAATGAAACAGCAAAAGCAGGATTACAGTAGCGCATCATAGCATTGGCAAGAGCCTGTAACACATCACTATACTCAATATGTTTTGAAAGAGCCAAAGCCTCATAATCCGTGCTGAGGCTCCGCTCTTCTTAGAAAGGAGTTAGGTGGAGATAAACCTCATATATTAGAGCACAAAAAAACCCTGTGGAGCAAACAGAATCGGCTGCTTAAGACTGGCTCACCAGACAGCCAGACCAGACTGATCGATGTTCAGAGCTACGTGTCTCATCTCCGGTTGTTCCTACCGGATGGCAGCAGGGCAGTCAGACGATGTAAGAAAGGAGCAGAGAGGGGAGGGAGAGGCGTACTGTCAGGAAATGACCAACGGGTGGCAGTGGTGATCTTTAAGCATGGACTGTGTGTGTGTATGTGTGTTTGAATCTCACAGGCCTCCTCTCAGCAGATGGCTCAATCATGACGGTTCTGATCTACGATCGCTCCCTCTCCCCCACTCACTCTACCTCTTTTCTTCCCTTCTCTCTAAACACCCCACCATCAAACTCCTTTCTCCACTCTTTCTCTGCTTTTCTCTCTTTCTCTCTGTAGACAGGGGGCCCTGAGTCATGTCCACACCATTGCCAGGAAGGAACGGAAGAGAGATGGATTTCAAAGGAAGGAGGAGAGGAAAAGAATAATAGACTTTGGTGGAAATGGTATTTGTGTTACAGGGCAGAAGTGGCAGCAAAACTAGAAAGAAAACTACAGTATGTATATGCTGTGTATAGTTAAATAAAGCAAAGTAAAGAGAAAGACATGAGGGAAAGGATGAAAAAAGAGCTAATGAATTAGCAGTAGTATCAGTAGTATTTCAGTGTCATTAGTACTTCGCTGAAGCGTTGCTAATATACAACTAATTGAATGTCACGCCAGTGAAGCTTATTGAATAGAAAGCAGGTATCCTCTTCAGAATGAAAAAGGAAATAAAATTAATTGAAGGGAAGAGGAAAAAAAAACGTGTGAGGAAAGACGACTGGCATGAGAGCAGAATGAGAAAGAAAAGATCGTGTTTGGGGAGAAAACAGAAGAAGTGATGGGAGGTGAGGATCAAAGAGGGGAGGAGTGAAAGGTGAGATAAAGAGGAAGAGAGGAGAGCAGGTACCCTGGCAACAGTTGCTGCAGCGAGGAGCAGATGGTGCTCGGAGGAGCAGTTATGGCCGCCGCGCCTGGTCACTCTCCACAACGCTGGACGGACCCGAAAGAGTCACACATACAGTATATACACAGTTAGCCTACAGGTTTTCTTTCTCAGCCTCTTCTCTCTATTCATCAGTGCATCTTCCATTCTGTCTGCCCTCTGTCCTAACTCATGCATGTTGTTGAATAATGTAACAAAGAGCACAGTCTGTCTGTCTGTCTGTCTGTTTTCTCTTTTAGCCCTGTCGATCCTGCTCCCTCTGTCTGTGCCTCTGTTTCTCTGTCCACTCCCCAGATGCTCAATTCAGGCACCTCAGACTGGCTCAAGTTAGTCCTTAAACTCTGTGCTGTTCAACGAAAAAGGCTCAGTGGCTAATGAGACTCAGTGGTTAGCTGCAAGCTACAGGAGGAACAGAGCAGCTGGAGTTTGAAACTGCAACAGCGACTGTAAGATGCAGATTGGATCACTTTGTGACAGGAAAGGCAAGGTAGAAAAGAAGAAATGGAGGCTGAAATGAAAGGTGAGAAGTGAATGTATCACAGGTTGTTCTGCAGGATGTCCGTTTGTTTGTGTGTGTGTGTGTGTGTGTGTGTGTGTGTGTGTGCATGTGTGCGGTGGAGGCTGTCAGCATTATTGGGTTAGGAAGCATGGACAGCACAGGTGATTACATTACACGTAAAGTGAGCGGAAATGTGTGTGTGCGCATGTGTGAGAGAGTGGCAGAGAGGCAGTCAGAGAGACTGTCCACTTCATTGCTAAGTCTCATGGAACAGAAATACTGTATGTGTCTGCCGTCCTCACTGTGCGTGTGTGTGTGTTTAAAGGTGTATCTGCTTACACTGCGATGGTCACACACACCCCAGTCGGGATGAAATCACCTGCTCTCATGGTGACCATACAGCAGTGAGATTAAAGGCTGCATTTGCAAAAACCAGAGAAACACAGACAGACAAGTACAGCTCTACATGATGCCTTATAGTTCATGCATTAAGACATTAAGCGAAGCACAACTGCACAACATGTGTGTAAACGCGCGCGCACACACACACACACACACACACACACACACACACACACACACACACACACACAGGAGCGGCGCCTGGCAGTGTGCTGGGTGTCTGTGTGCTCTCCAGAGTGGCTCACATCTGTCACCCACTTGTGTAAGAGAAGGGGGGGGGGGGCGAAGAAGAGGAGAGCAGGAGCAGTGAAAGAGAGGGAACAGAGAGTCAGGGCTGGATGGACGAGGAGATGCCTCATTGGACTCTTACACAGACTACGGCTGTAATCAGACTGAGAAAGTGAACAGGAAGTACATCTCAGCGGCAGCGCTGGAGCAACAGGGGATGCTGCAGTGGTTGATGGTTTGTCGAGCGAGTTGAAGCCGTGTCTCTGAGATTAGGGTGGCCATCTTGAAGGTCACAGGCTTGATCTCATTCACAGCCAGTGCTCATCAATGTCTGAATGTCCTTGAGCTTCACACTGGTTGACCTTGCACTCTGACCCTGCTGGTGATGTCTGAGATGTGTAGAAATATGCAAATCAGAAAAGCTGTGAAAGACGCTGGTGGCAATATGACTGGATGCCTCACAGAAAATGTCTGCTGCATTGTGCTGGATTTTCAGCACTGTCCATTTTCAAGGGCTCCAGTCTGAATGCAGGTATTGGTGAATGTAGAATGAATTGAACGCGGAATATAAAGGCTGTCATATTTGTATTTGTCAGTGCAGGCAGTTTGTTTCTCTACAGGAAACAGTACAGTATTTATCATAAATACTATAAACACAATCTACAGACCCAAACAATATATATCAGCCACCATACATAAATGCATAGTTTAATAAATAAATTTTATGACATTTCTAAAAAGTGCCATGATCTTGTCAGAAAAATGACATTGTTTGCTCCTATAAAAAAAAAAAAAATAAAAAATCAGATAGACGAAGTACAATGTCTGTGACTGTGAGGTACAACACAATCAAGATACACAAGATGAAATAAATGAAAACGTGCATGTTTTGAGACTGGGAAAACTCGACTGACTATAACCATATTTTAACGTGTTCTTTATTTCCTGCCACATTCACCCTTATGATTGGGATTCGGCCGGCATTACGGATCAAACAGCAGCAGTTTCTACAAGTCAAGAATTATTAAGATAAACTTACACTTTTCACAGAACTGTGTGATTGAAATCCCAGGTAGCCACAGACTGGTTTTTGTGCGTGTGATAGTCAAGAGTCTTTAAGCATCACACTCAACCTCAACCTGCCCCTCGTTGTATGTCGCCCTGGTTCAAAGCTTTACTTAATAACTGACAAGGTAGGGATGAGTTGCTAGCAGAGCTAACTAATCCACTACTTGACGCCCTACACAGATGGGCAGAACACTCTGTGTACAATGCTGACGTGCATGTGAGTATCACTATTGGGCTAACACGGACGACTAAGAGTTTCGTAACGCACAGGACTAAACCCATAAAAGTACACGGCTTAGCGTCAGATAAGAACCTGGATTGTTCTTGTCAGGCATCACGATGCTCTTGTCTCCCATTTGAGCCTCAGATCACAATTACATTGAACATTCTCAAGATTGTCGAATGGAATCTGCACAAATATGAACATTATCATGTAGGTGTGCTGGTTAGTGACTGCAGTGTGCTCGTCTCTGGCTTTAATCTGAAGAAGACAGTTGATAAATGAAGGCGTCACAGCTTGTTAGGATTCTTCTAATCTGGTGCCATCTTCAGTCATCATATACAGGGACAGGACAGAGGACTCAGGGATAGGTGCATGTTTTCAGTTTCACTCTGCTCACCACGGTAGGTGTGGAGATGAGGATTTGTAATGAATTTGTAATGAAGAAAAAACAAATTTGCATTCTATATTAGAGTGCATGGTTAAAACATTAGTGTTATGCAGCACTGACACAACCGTAATGACACATGCACATACAAAAACACACATGCACACTAACCCCGAACAGATGGTGGGAGCCAGACCTCAAGGTACTAAACTATCCCCACAGCGCCACAGGTAAAGAAGACATCACTTCGACACGCACGCACGCACGCACGCACGCACGCACAATAACAGGGATAGGTGGATGTATGAAGTCAGTGGTTTGATTCTTAGCCACCAGTTGTGTAGAACACATCCACCCACCTACCCTAACCCAACCTCTTCAAACAAGTTCATAGACACACACACACAGACACACATAGACACACATAGACACACACACACACACACATACATACACACATACACACATACACACATACACACACACACACACACTTACTCTGTTTCTCCCTGAAGAGAGTTATATTTAAACTGCTGGAGAGGAGTCTTGCTCCCCACAGAGGTCTGTTTAATCTCTTAACATCTCTCTGCTCTAAACCCTAACTGGCCTATTTCTGAATCTTCTGAATCTACACACACACACACACACACACACACACACACACACACACACACAATTTAAGGGGAAATGTCAAAGTGAAAGACACACAAACCCCTTACTTTCACAAAATTCCCCCCATAGACTCAAAAACAATGGACTGGGTTAGCAGGTTTTCTGGAGATCATCCTTTAACCATAACTGAACCAACATGATGCCGTGCAGGGATACTGTGAAATGCATGTAGGCATGCAGGAGTGGATCAATTTAAGTAAATGAATCCCTGCAGCATGAATGCTGTTTGCAGGCACTGTGCTTAACCAAGGGATTTATCTGCACACACAGGATGCCAGCCACAGACAGCGTAGAGCCGGGGATGTCAGTTCATGCTTGTTTGCAATCATGTAGCTTGACATTCTTTGAATCACAATTTACTGGAGCACCTTTGTGGCTGAATGCTTACAGCGCATGCCGCATGGCTGCATGGCTGCATGGCTGCATGGTTGCAACTGTCACTGGTTCATTTCCATGCAACAGCCTTTGTTGCAGGTCATACCTCTCTCTCTCTCTCTCTCTCTCCCTGTTTCCTGTCTGCCTCTTCACCTGTCAGTAGCCAACAAAGGCCAAAAATGCCCAACAAAAGCTTTATTTCTTTATGCTCATCTATATAATTGCAGATATGTTACACAATCAATATTACTCTATAGACCAATGATGCATTTCATAGCATTTATGGTCAAAACTTATTTGCAACACTTGTCCTTTGATAGTCCCTAAATGACTTTTACTAATTGGTGCATGCAGGAAGGTTGACACAGACATAGATGTTACAGATAATCTGTCTCCACTGTAATTCACTGTTAAATCAATAGGCTATTATAGCTTATGGCTACCTGGACTGATAGGTTTCTCAGCCTCCACCCTCATTTAGCTTGGTTATTTCATGCTGACTTCACCACAGTTTGACCCAGGCTCCTCCAGTTTGCAAAAAATCTAGATTTACTAGATTCTACAGTGCACAAGATGGCAGAGTATGGAAATCAAAAGATCACCTCAGAAATCTGCTGTTCACATTAACAGCGTGTCTAAATGAATGGCAATGTGGATCGGCTGTTCCACCACTTCAGTCCTGACTGAAACATCTCAGCAACCTTTGGATTGTACAGACATTCATGTTCCCCAGAGGATGAATCCTACTGATCCTGACTTGTCCTGTTTGTAGTTTTGGGTAAAATGTCTTGACAATAATTAGATGGAATATCAGCAAAGCGTATTTTACCCACTTAAAAAAAAAGTGTCTGTTGTATTAGGAATAATTTCAGTGCTTCACCTTGCCATCAGACAGCGCTTTCTGTCGGCGTTACATTTTCTTTACCGTAGAACTTTGTTATTCCTACACATGCTGTGCATTGTATCATACCTCTGTTTGGGCTTTCTATGGTTCATGGAGGAGATACCTTTATAAACCAGAGTAAACAGAAGAAAAAAGGCTGAGAGAGAGAGGAAACTTCTTCTTCATGCTCTTGTCTGTCTCAATAGGCTATTGAGTACCATGTCCAACCCCACTTCAACATGAGACAACCTTTCCTTGGAAAAAATGACATTTCATCTACTTTTCTTTTCTTGACAGTCACCATGATGCATGTTGCCATGAAGGTGACATCAGTATAACAGCTGTGTGTTTGTTGCATTCAGGATTCACCTGGAAGGACGTATTATTCTACTTGTTTATGTTACTTTATTTTCATGCAGAAAAAGGTTAATGCTGTCTAGAGAAGGTTTTTGTATCGCTGATTTGTGCATTTTTATGTATTTCCAAAGTGTCTCATGGGTTGAACCCCTGAATTTTGTTCTATAGTTTGGACTCAAAAGAGGTTTTGTGATAGCCAAACTGTTGAAATACTGGTGGGGAGTCTGGAAGAAACCTCTGTTCTTTGATAGTCCAGGACTGACACCATGGAAAACGTGTCTGCTGTGATATTAAATAGCAGCACTGCTTACAGTATATAAATGTAAAACCATGTCATCTGCATTTTGTTGGATATGGGGATGAGTAACTGCCATCTATTTTAATTACTGATTAATTTGTGTGTTACCTTTTCTGACTAATCAATTCTTCAGTGAAACATCTGCCCAAGGTGACATCTATTGTTGATTGTCTGATCAACAGTCCAAAACTCAGCAATAATCAATTTATTATGATGTAAAACAGAGAAAAGCAGCAACTTGTCACATTGGAGAAGTTGGTAACAGGAAATGTTTTAGATTTTTGCTTGATAAATGACTTGAAGAATGACTTAAACAAGTAGTCAATTATCAAAATTGAGGATTCATTTTCTTTCAATCATCAATCAACACATCTTTTTACTGATGTTTGTTTGGCTCTCCTGAAGCAGTTTATTCACTATTCTAAAGAGTTTGCTTTACTCTTGGCTCCCAAGTTCCCTCTTAGGAACGTTATTACTGAGGTGGAGAAACGGTCACAGACGGTGGAATATGATGAGCAGCGAGAGGACAGAAGACAGGAGTAAATCATGTTCATGACGACAAGCGAGGAGGAGGGAGTGCGAGCGGAGCGAAGGGATGAGATCACTGGTGGCCGGGGAGTGATTGTGGCGAGCAGACGAGTGTACCACCCTGAGAGGGACCAGGTGCTATAGTAAATCACCCTGGAAACAGTCGCCATGGAGACCTTAAAGACACACGTGCGCACTCGGGAGTGAGGCCATGTCTGGGACAGTACGCGAGTGAGTGATGGAAATGTGCGTTTTTTTTTTTTTTTTAAAGAGAGAGTCGCGTGCGTCTGTGTGTGACAGAGAGGGACAGATTGATGCGCTTCTGTGTAATCTAATCATGGCGGCTGAGAATGGTACGTCTGAGTGACCGTTTGGAAACACCGCGGTGGACTGCTCTTTCTCTTCTCCTTTTCTCTGTCTCTCCATCACAATGTTTATTACTATTGTGGGTACATGCACACATGTATGTGTACTGAAAGCACTATACAAAGCTTGTAGCTTGAAGTAGCAATAAACAGAGAGAGAGAGAGAGAGGAATTCAAACACTGCGGAGAGTGTGTCCTGTTGTGTGTGTGTGTGTGTGTGTGTGTGTGTGTGTGTGTGTGCGAGGTTATCATATTCAGGCTCTTCCCAGAGAGAATTCCCAACTAGAGGGTTTGAATTATTCACAGCTGCGATCAGTGCTATAACACGGCTGTTAACGGAGGTTAAGATACGTTCCACTCACTCGTCCATCCCCTCATCTCTGTTTACCTCCCTCTCTCGTTATGACAGTAAACTGCCTTTTAATCCATCCAGCCATCCTCCATCTCTCTGAACAACCTCCTCTTCAATTTCCTCCTTTACTGTCTCACCACGCGCTGTGTCCTGTCTTTCTTTTTGCTCTCTCTCAGGCTCTCACTCAATCTCTCCCTCCCTCCCTCCCTTCCTCATCTCCTTCAGTCCCTTTCCTTTTTCATTGCTCTCTCATTCATCTCTATTTTCTCACATCCCTCCCTTATTTTCTATCTCTTTTCAGATCCCTCCATCTAGCCACTTCTCCACCCCTGGCCGCCCTTCCTCCCTTGCTCTCTGTCCACCCTTCGACTACATCTATCTTCCCCTTATTCCTTCCTTCTTTGTTCACCCGGGGGCTGATCTTTCCTCTTCTCGCCTGCCTCATTTGCCCAGCAGCGCCTCTCTCCTCCTCCACCTCCTCCTCCTCTGCCTGACTTCACCCCTGCTTTCATTTGTTTTTCTACCTGTTTCACATTTGTTTTCCTACATCCACTCTCATCCATCTTTATTCTCGCTGTTGCTCATTTAATGTCTGGATCCATCCCTGCCTCATAGGCTATCATCCCCCCACACCTTTCACCATTTACCACTTTCCTCTTTTTCACTCTCTCCTCCCATTTTCTTTGACTCCATCTTTACCGAACGGCCGTATAACCTCCACCTCTCTTTGTCTCTCCCTCCATCTACCTCTCTAAATCTATCTCTGCCTCTGTCATAGCCCCCTCATTATGCCTTCTCCTCCTCTCCACTCCCTCCCTCTCCCTCTCTCCAGAGAAGCCATTAGGTGCTGCTGTAAGGCTATCACTCTTTTGCTCTCTCCCACTCTCTTCATTCTTTTTCTCTTTCTGCCGTAGTCTCGGGGCAATAGGCTCCCCCTTTCCTCCATCCCTCTGCCATTCCTCCTCAGTCTCTCCATCTCTGTCTTCCTGTGTTTCTTCAGGCGCTCTTTTCTCTCCTCCATTTCCCTCCCCCTCTCCTCATGTCTTCACATCATCTGACTCCCCTTCCGCTTCCATCCTCTTCGCCCTCCCTCCATCTTGATTTCTCCACCCCTCCAACTACCCCCCACCTTTCCCCTCTATCCTACCTCATTCCGATGAGACAGTCTAGCGTAGCGGTGAGCTTATATACGTACACTCTATACTGGGCAAATATGTATACACTGCACTGTCAATGGTCTATGACAGTCCTTGGGAGGGCAGCTAATAACACACACACAGACTTTTGCACGTCATGCAGTCACTACCCACCTCAACACATTCACATTTTAGGGATTTTCAACTGCTTCGCGTTTGATAGACGACACAAACACTGGGGGTGAAATTGATCAGGGCATGACTTCAACTTCAAATTATTGCCCAACCAACTGTCCAAAATCAAAATATCATAGAACACATAGAAAATCATATTCACATTTTGCCATTTATGCAATTTTTTGTCTTGATCAACTAATAGATCATTTAACAAATCAGCACTACAATCAGTTTCACAACAGATCTGTTGGTTTGAACCAGTGACCCACTGCTCAGCAGTAGGGCTCATAATAATCAACTAAATGTTTGGTGCATGAACTTCAGAAAACAGTTAAAATGTCGATCACAAATTCCCGAAGCCAAAGGTGACATTATCTCCTATAATGTCTTTTGCCTGACCAACAATCAGAAGCGCATAAATGTCACCCATAATGTACGACCGCAAAAAGCAACATATTCTCACACTTGAGAATCTGATGTGGTGTGGAAAATCAAGTGTTACTGAAAAGATTAATCAGCTACCCAAATAGTTGCAGATTCATTTTCTTTCGATCGACTAGTTGTATAATTGACTAATCGTTGCAGCTCTACTTACAGGCTTTCTTCTTTTTTAAGTCACAGACATTGTGTGGATAAAACCTGCAAAGAAGCAGCTATGCCACCAATTACTTGCGGATGTTTTTTTAAACATACTGTAGGCTTTCAGAATACATCTGCTGCAGAATTCTGGCTGGTTTATTCGCTCTGGAGAGGGGATATAATGATGAATAAATCCAATTTTCTTATCCACTTATTGTATTAGAAAGAAACATTCACAAATCAGTCTGAGCACGCACACAAACGCTATCTAGAGTGCACAACCTACCCTTACTTCCTTTTGTCTTACACATTTAGCTGCCTTTCTATGCGCCGCACCTTCAGCTATCTCCATTGCCCCCGACTCTGCCCATCTTTGTATGCCATTAATCTCTCTCCTCCTTTACCTCCCCTGCCTTACCCCTCCCTCTCTCACGCAGGGGAGACAGAGCAAGGGAGAAAGATATGGAGACAGAGAAAGAGAGAGAATGACCATTATCTAAGTCAGCATCTGCAATAATTCCACAGCAGCCTATTATCCACAATAGACCCAAAATGGCCTTT
This sequence comes from Chaetodon auriga, assembly GCF_051107435.1. NCBI lineage: Eukaryota > Metazoa > Chordata > Actinopteri > Chaetodontiformes > Chaetodontidae > Chaetodon > Chaetodon auriga. Next base: position 23,795,756 of record NC_135077.1, on the reverse strand, counting down.
GGTAATATGATGAAATCTGCCGTAAAAAGTAGAAATGGGACTAAAAGCGTCGGAGTGTAGAAAAACCTCCATTCCTCAGCTGCTTTATCACATTATTGCATTCTACTCATCTCTCTCTTTCTGTCTGCCTCCCTCCCTCCCACATTCGGTGCATTACTGTGTCTTTCTCTAAATTCTCTCTATTTCGCTGTTTGTCTCTGTCTCTCTGCTTGTTTGGTGATACCCCTCCCTTCATCAATCACACACTCTGTTCCTATCTATTGCTTTCCTCGTCTCTCACTTTCTCTTTCTGTCTCTTTATCGCTCCCTCTCTCTGTCTATGTGCCTCTCAATGAGTGTGTTGATCCGTCATCAGATAACACCATGTTCTCAAAAAGTAGAAAATGGAAATTCCATTAAACTAAGAGTTGGTCTCAGTCTTTTCCTAATGCAGCCAAAACGCTAATCCAACACACACACACACACACACACACACACACATGGATGTGACTGTGCTTGCACACAAACTCAAGAGAGAAAGGACCTTCCAATCAGTAGTGTACCACAAATAGGCGCAGGAAAAACAATTTGCCGTCATTGCTAACAGCTGCTGTTGGTGGTGAGGGGGTTTGAGTGTGTGTTGTGTGTGTGTGTGTGTGTGAGAGAGAGAGAGAGAGAGAGAGAGAGGGAGAGAGAGAGAGAGAGCACACCACACCGATCTCTCCTCATTCCTTTTCTCCCCTCCTCCACTGCGTTGTCCCAAGGGAGGTGGAGAGGTGATGTGTAGACCCTCTCCTGATCGCACGACTCAGCAGAACAGATGGACAGAGAGAGGGACAGAGAGAGACAGAGAGAGAGAGAGAGAGAGAAAGAGAGAGGTGTACAGTGGTAGACTGAACAAAAGGACTAAGTGATTGTGTGCATCTGCAGGTGTGAGAATGCATGCAGTGTGTGCAGATTGAAAATACTGAGAGCTAATCCATTGTTTCAACAATCTTGAAAGCTGGCTTCCATTGTGTTCCCTTTTAAACACCTGTATGGCGGGATATCTTCAAACACCATGCCAATACATGTTCTATGGCTTGAGATATTCTCCATAGTTTGATAATCAAAAATGTTGATTGGTTTGTCAAGTCACACCTGTTCTAATGAGCAAGTGGGTTCAAAATAGTGTGTGGAAAAGTGTTTGTCTTTTTCCACAGCAACAATGTTAGCGTAGTAGTATCACACTTAACTTGCTAGCATTGTCTCTGAAGTTTTACAAAGGCTATTGAAAATAAACAGCAGGCTTCCACCCAACTCTATAACAACGTGCCTTTGCACATCAGGCAGCAGCTGGGTCCTGGTTATAGAATGGATAATGTGGATAATGTGGACACTGCAAATAATTTGCACTGTGAAGCTGTTACAAACACTTATGGAAACCAACCACCATAAAAATCAACAGAAGAAGAAGGCGGTAACAGTCGTTGGTTATCAATACACATTTCTTGTCTACGTCTGTATCTTGTCGACACATTTGAGCCAGTGAAGTAACCCACTGTGACAGATCTCCAAAACAGGAAAACGCTCTGCAGTGTCCTCTGTGTATGACTTGGTCCAAATAGTACATACAAGTAATCCAGATTGTTACTCCAACATCATCAAGGCGGTTAAATTGTCTCTTCTGCCTTTGAGCTGTGCAGCATGTCAGAGGGGATTCTCATGTCTCAACATAATAAAAACCAAGTCCAGATCTCGTCTCTCAACCCTGATGCGCATTCACGTGTCAAAGATGACCACAGACATGTGGATGGAGACAGCTAATCTGAGGTTCAACCAGGGACTGGGAGGTGCATCTTCATCATCCACTGTACAGGAAGTTAAAGCAGAGGATAGTGAGGAAGACAGCGAGGAAGACTGTGTTTATTAAGACCAAGCTATGTTTGAGGTGAGTACCAAACACCATCTCCTGGTTCTCACCTGAGTACCTGACCAACAAAGTTGTGTGCACCCCTACCTATAACGCTATTTGCTGCAGTTTCAACCATCATTTCAATTACTGTATCACCACTGGGCAGTGTGACAACATGGATTTAACATTTACTGCCTACTGCTGAATCTTATTCCAGGCAGGGTGGAAAATAAAGACAGACGAATGGAAAATCTCCTCACACCTGACATGTTTGATGATGATGATGTAAAAGGTATGCAAGGACAGCCAGAAGCTATGCGAGATAGTCCCATGGATAACTTGACCTGATCCAAAATCTTGTCAACCCAAACAGACCCAAAAAAGAGAACAGACCACCCACACTGGCAGCAGCGTGATGCTCCACTAATTAATGAACAACCATGCCCAGAGAAGTTTTTGTGCTATACTGGGCTGTATAAACACATCCAACCCCAAATTCTTCTTCCCTGATGATTGTGATGTACTTTGTGGTCAGAGCTGATAGCAACTCCACTTTAATTCTCTTGGTTATTAAATATACATAGACATAGTTCATACACAGACCCAAGATCTGCAGTGACACAACAGGACCCTACCAGTGCCCGATTAGATGGAATATGATCATTTGTCAAATTATATTGTAAAATCAATGTGAATCTGTTCTTTGAAGTACCATGCCATCTATCATACCACCATACACTTACTTTAAAGTTGCATTACTTGAGTTTTTGACCACTCGGGGCTGTGAAAACAACACTGACATATTCTAACCTCATAAAGTTGTCATGGCTCGACTATGTTCATCAGCTAATTGATAGCTTTGATAAAGGTTGGGCAGGTAGTGTACAGTTGGTATATCAGAGCATTTTTGCTGCCAACAGCTGCTGCCGCATGAACCAAAATTTGTGGGCCGTAGAATCAAAACAATGAGCTAAAGAAGCAAAACGAGGTGAGAGGAACTGAAGAGTCTGGTGATACTGTCTGTGGGTTCATTACGACTTGCAACCCCTTTATATTACACATAGACACGTGACCCATTGATGTTAAAATACTGATTAATGAAGGTTTGACTTTCATAAAACAGTCATTCATATAAAATGAAAAACTATGGCATATAACACATATAGTGCACACTATGGTGTCTATAATGAATTCAGTGATGTGGTGAGAGCAAAGAACAAAGCATGAGCAGACTGCATTGCTCATTAAAGAGCATCCATCTGTTTAGTTGCACTAGCATTTTACTTCTTTGAAAGTCTACCTGTGTAGATAATGGCAGACCTTCTCTAGCTGACAAAACGTTGTGGGGCTCTGGTAGTGAGGCTGCTCAGCCAAACTAAACCGGAGCACTCTCAACACAAAACTGAGCCTTAAAGAGCCAATTACCTCTGTTGTGATCTGAGACCCTTCCGCCTGCCGCCTCATCATTTCTACAAAACAAGACCTATCGAGAAGTGGTCTGGTGGAGAGGAGGAAGGTAGAGAAGCGAATGAAGGGTGGGTTGAGGAATGACACAAGGAGGGATGGAAGGAAAGCTGTTGATAAAGGAAGGGCGCATACAGTCACGCTGAGGAGATGAAGTGAGGAGGAGGGGATATATGGGGGAAATCATTTTTTAAGTAGTGGACTGTCGGCCAACCTAGAGGGAGAAATAGATGTGTAAACAAAAACTGGCTATAGGGACAAACAAGAGTGAGGTGGAGAGAGAGAGAAAGAAAAGAGGGAGGGGAAGATGGAAGCAGAGTGGGAGGAAGGCACGGAGTGAGAAAACAAGCTCGACCATGTGTTTAAGTCAACAACGGCAAGAGAAACCTCAATAGAGAAAAAGGTGTGGGTGGGAAAACACTCCACGGGGAGAGAGGAGACAGATGTAGAAGGGAAACAGGCACTGTGAGATGAAGAAAGAGACAGAGAGGAGAAGGCAAGAGATGCATCAAGACATTCAGAGGCAGACGTAGAGAAAGAAATCAGGAGAAAATGAGATACAAGGTAAAGGAATGCAGAAACTTCCTATAGCTCAGTGATAGTGTTGACTGTTGACAGCAGAAAAACTTTGACGAGGTGGGAAGAGAGGGATGGGGTGATGGGGGGTGGTGGGAATTAAACGACAAGAAGAAAAACTAATTATTCTGTGATTCTGCTAATTAGCTCTGGCTTTACTGACAAGCTCTGCAAGGCAACAGACGTTTACCAAAGGATTCACACTACCCTGATGGCCCGGGTGGGAGGGACCAGAGGGGAAGAAAGAGGGAAGCCGAGGCGAGAAGGAAAAGAGAGATGGAGTGATGAAGGTGGGGCGGGGGGAGGCGCAAACAGACGCATGAATGGAGAGTGACGGAAGGGGAGAGAAGGTGGCAGTCATGTGGGTCCAAAGTTATCTGAAGCCACTTCATCAAGTGAGAGAGAGAAAACGACAGAGGAGAGCAAAGCCCTGGGGATAAACTTGTGACGTCTGTTTACCCATGCATTGAGCAGCTTTTACATAAACCAACAATTAAAAAGCCTCATTTAGGCTCTTACCACTGCAGATAATGCACACACTGGCATATCCATGAAGGCAAGTCGTCTTTAAACACTGACTGTATTCTAATAAGTGTTACTTGGAAATGACAGAAACGTGAGTGTGCGTGTGTGTAAATGTGTGTGTATTATTGTTGTGGGGACATAAATCCGTTTACAGTGACATTGTGGGGACTCACCATCCTTTTGGGGACAACTGCAAGTCCCCATAACATAAATCATTTAATGATTTATTGATTTCAGGGTAAAGGCTTGGGTTAAGGTTCGGGTGAGGTTAGGTTTAGGTTTAGGTTAAGGTTAGGGTTAGGGTTTGGCAAGTAGTGGTTATGGTTAGAATGAGTCTCCAGGAAATGAATGTAATGCCCCAAAAGTGATGGGAACATGACTCTGAGTGTGTGTGTGTGTGTGTGTGTGTGTGTGTGATAAAGATGAAGGGTGTCCTGTGATTTTTTAAAATGATCACTTGTTGGGAATGTATCACATTTTTCCTGGGATTTCTCTCCATTGGTGAATTGTGTGTTTACATTTCAATTAAGCATAAAATAGGATTTCTTCTAACACTCTGCCATTCTTTCATATTGCCTTTTTCAGCAATGTGGTGATATTCTATAAGGTTGTAACTGACCCTTCTTTAAGGCCCATCTCCAGTCACTGTTGTTATCAAGCTCTCTGTTCCAGCACAGCGCTGATATTGTTGGCTGAAATGTTGCTAACATGAGCTGGTAGAAAACTGTCTCCAGCTGACTGTTTCATGTTTCCGGCTAGCTAACATTAGCCAACTAACATTATCCTCATGAGCTGGTTGAAACTTTTCCTCAGCTTACTATTAAATGTTTGCAGCTTACTAATGTTTGCTAACAAAGCAAGCTAGCAAAATGGTATTAAATATGCATTTATTAACCTCATACATGATATTATTATAACCCAGCACAAGATTAGATTTTTTGGGGAATTTCAACACCCGGTTACTTGGGCAAATACAAAGACTGATTTTACACTTAAATGTTCCTAATCTAAAACAATATGTTTTACTTGACAATGACATTTGAGAACGAGGACAAACTGTTCAGATTGGCAAAGGCATCTTGGGTAAATCCAAAACAGAGCTGCAAACATTGCTGTTAGCTCTGATATAGTTCTTTAGGGCCATTATTTCTTCTGTTTATGTAACACGGGGGCTATTTTCTGCTTCATATTTAAAATGCTGCTCTGCACTCTTGACTTGAGGAAGTGGCCTACATGTCTTATTGAATTTCCTCCAGTTTTGTTTAGATTTTGTGCTCTGCTTCCTTCGTACTTTTTCTAAAAAAATGTAGCAATTTGCTGTTTTTGCGTAAGCATTAAAACCCATTAACAAAAAAGCTGTAACAGGAAGGTTGTTCCTGTCATATTACTGTAATAGCTGTATTTACCCAAGGCAGTTGGTGAAGTAACAAGATTTGGACTACATATGTTTTAGTGCATATGATAAACTTCAGTACATGAACACACACAGACACACACTGTGGGTCCCCACAGGTGTTTTTCTTTGGGAAAAATAGGGAGATTTTGGCAAGAATTTGGCATGTTTGTGCACAACTGGATTTACGAATGTGTCTGCTGATAGGTTCATATAACATACATATGGCTTTACGTTAGTGTGTGACTAAGAGAGATCAGGCAGGACAAATGTTAAAGAGGAAGTGTGTGTGAGTTTCTGTCTTGAAGCTAGGGGCTCATTTGCAGTTCTTGCATTTAACTCTGGCAGCGAGGTACGCCACGTGCCAGGAACGTGGCACTCGACAAAGCATTAGTTTACTGATCACATACACACACACTCACACACACAGACATACTGCAGCTAATGGTTACTGGCAGATCCAAGCACGAGTGAAGGGGGCGAAATGAAAGAGAGGGGTTAAGTCGCTGAGTATGGAGGATTTAGACCTCAAACAGTTATAGGAAAACAGAGAGAGAGGGAGAGAAAGAGGGGGGCGGGGGAAGTAAAAGAGCGCAGTGAATGACTCACTGAGCGTGTAAGTGTTTAACTGTGCCGTACTGGTGTTAGTGAGTGATAGGGAAATCTACAGGGACCAACGGTGAAGGTAATGCCACCAGTAACGTCTCTCTTTCTCTTGATTTCCCTCTCTGTTTCTGCCTTTCTGGTTCTCTCTGAGCCTCAGGAGACAGAGAAAGAGAAGAACACACTGTGGAAGGAAAGAGGGATATCCCTTCATCTCATTTCTATTCTCCCTGCCTTTCCATCCTTCCTTGTGTCCTGTGGCACAAATGGATGCTTCTTTAAACAGAGGAGATATCCCAGATTATTGACCCAGTGTATTGATATGTTCCACATTTCTTTGTGTGCATGCATGTATGTCTGTGTGTGTGTGTTTATCTGTGTGTTTGTCCTGGGAGAGTAATGCTATGCTTTGAGTTTCTGCTGCAGAGAAATCAATGACAACACAACCCTTCTACTTTAGAAAACCAGTGATGGGGTGGTTAACAACTAAAATGTGTTTGTCTGTGTGCGCATTGTGTGTGCGTAAGTTTCCGAATGTGAGCTTGTTAGTGGATATTTGCACATCCCCTTCATCCCTGCAATTCAGAGAGATAACAAGATGTCTCAGGGCTACAGTGACAAAATTTGCTTACCTATCTGCTAATCCTCACTGGTGACAATGTGTTTCCAAGCTGGAGGTGTTCATTAGTGTTGGCTAATGGTGGCCAAGGTGGGCTAATGCGTCAGGTCCTCTAAGAGACCAGAGAGGGCCATTTGTGCTGTGGCTGCTGAGATTGATTGGGGGTGGGCGAGAGCGGCATATTGTAGCATCGTTAGCCTTGCTCATTGACCATATGGAGATCAATACTTAGAGCGGCCTGAGGACAGTCAGAAACGCACATACAATCACCCACATTCACACACACACACACACCTGGTATATAATGTGAGCACACATACACTCCTCTATGAGCTAACATGGAGGGAGGGGGAATGCACACACTCACATCCAAAACAGCCTGTGGTCTAAATAATGTTAATGATTTGACCATTAAGAGCGAGGCATGAATCAGTGGTAATGGCTACAAGAGAGGGGCTGTATTGATAAATTGTTACACATGTACAAGCACAGACATACAAATACACACATACAAGTACATATAACGAAGCATGGAGCAAAATGCAATTATAGCCACATATCTACAAAATTGAGAACGTGTCCAAGGGTTGGACACATCATGGAGAAAACCAGGACATGTCACGTTCTGCCATTGAACCATTTAATATTGGGACCAATAAGTGTACAGGTACAATAAATGGCTGATGACAGTTACATGTTACCACTTTCTCATTTATGTTTAGAATTCTTACCAAATGTTAAGCTCACAATTCATAGCTGGTTTGGGCAATAGGTCAAAGGGTTTGCGACAGACACCAAAAAGCTGTACAACTAAATTCAATTCTATTACTGTGGAAAGTTATCGTGGCAGTTGTTTTGTCTTCCATCTTGTTGTCTTGAGTTATACAATAGCAGTACAGGGTAGCAGGGCAGTTTACCTGTAATGTAAATTTCAACAAATTTGACTGGCCAACACAGTGCATGGCTAAAATGATGTAACATTGTGTTAAGGGCAAAAGCTGAGCCAGGTTGGACGACCTCACATCTTGTTGCTGCAGCATTGGCATCGCTGCAGTGTCAATGCATTATCCTCAATGAAATGGATGAGGGCTACGAATCATCACACACCATGAACACAGCCTTTTACTACAACCCCAACATTTTATCCATCCATCCATCCATCCATCCATCCATCGTCCCTGGCTTATCCAGGGCTAGGCTGCAGTGGCAACAGGCTAAGCAGGATACGCCAAACATCCCTCACCCTAGCAACATTTTCCAGCCCTTCCTGGGGGAATCCAAGGCATTCTCAGGTCAGAGATATATAATCCCTCCTGCGAGCCTTAGGTCTACCCTGGGTCTCCTCCCAGTTGGACATGCCTGGAAAACCTGCAAAAGGAAGGTGCACAGGAGGCACTGTAATCAGATCCCCGAACAACCTTAACTGGCTCCTTTCAATGTGAAGGAGTAGTGGCTCTACTCCTTCACAGCTCCCCCGGATGTCCAAGCTCCTCACCCTTTCTCTAATGCTTAGCCCAGCCATTCTACAGAGGAAACTCATTTCAGCCAGTTGTACGGCAATCTCTTCTTTCGGTCCCTACCCACAGCTCATGACCATAGGTAGGTGTTGGAACATATATCGACTGGTAAATCGAACGCTTTGACTTCCGGCTCAGCTCCCACTTCACCACAATGGTCTAGTACAAGGCTCACATTACTGCTGATGGCGCACCAATCTGCCTGTCAATCTCATGCTCCATTATATCGTCATGCATGAATTAGATCCTGAGATACTTAAACTCCTTCGCTTGGGGTGGCAACTCGCTCCCAATCTGAAGGGAGAAAGCCACCAAGAGCTCTGCTAAAGGTCCCAGTTTGATGAAGCCTACAGAACCAAGTCATCCGGGAAAAGCAGAGACGCAATTCTAAGGTTCCAAATCAGACAGTGTCCTCACCCCAGCTGTACCTTGAGATTCTGTACACGAATGTCACAAACAGGATTAAACACAAGGGGCAACTCTATAGGGTTCCTCTGGCGAAAAGGTTGTAAGCCTTCTCAAAGTCACACATCACATGTAGACTGATCGGTCAAACTCCCAAACTCCAGTGAGTTCAAAATTTTGGAAAGTATGCTTATTTGCTTTCTTTTTAAGAGAGAAGTGTTAAGTAATGAGCTGGAGTCTCAATGTGTTTGGCCTCATTGACAAAGATGATTCAAGCCATCTCACCTCAAGGTCCATTTAGAGGTTGTCCAGGAGCTTTCAATCATATAACATGATGCTCAGAAAGTGCTCAGAAAAACATTTGAACCCCTCTAATTCCATGACAACTGAAAAACTCCATCTGCCATGATGATCAGGGGGTGTAACTGAAACCTGGTTGAGAGAGTATTCTGTGAACTGCTGCTTCTGAGGTCAAGAAAGGACATTAAACCTTCACTGTTAAGTCTACTTTAACATACAGACTGGAAGCAGTGGGAAACAACTAACTTTGCTCTGTTCAAAGTACAAAACAAACAACAAAAAATGCACCAACCAACACCTCCAGAACCGTTTTATTTACACTGTCTATCATGTTTAACATGTACATGAAAAGAAATGCAAAAAGGACAACTTGTGATTTTAGTGGGCGTGACATGTTGCAAAATAACTGGACAGGAAAGTGCGAGATGAGGTGAGATCAAATGACTTTTCTCTCAAAAGCGAACATAGCTAATGCTGACACTTAATGAAACACACATTGTTTCTTAGCGGATGCATAGCTTGATTGGCAGTGTTACAACTGAGAGCCTAGTGTGTACACCTTTCAACCACTTCATGCTGTTTCCATGTGTGTATAACGCACATGCTAGCCTAAAAAAAGAAAATCAATTACCTTTCAGATATGTTCATACTTACAATGATGAATTAGCACTCACACACATCAAGTTAGTATTTCTGACCACTAAATATTAAATCTAAACCAGACTTAAATTAGTTTTGGAAAACAAGCTCTCAGTTATTTAAAGGCCAGAGTCACATGAATATGACAACACTGCAAGGTCAGAATCTATGCCCAGCTTTGTGATACAGAAGTTGGCAGGCTGGAGAGGGGTGGAGAACGACAGGAGCGTTTAGGGCCCGTATTCCCAGGTGAGTCTCAAGACACAACGCTGGCTATTTCAGTCTCATCTGCAAGGAGGGAGAAAAAGGAGGAGCAGGAGAGGAGGAGCGGGAGGGTAGGAGAAGGAGAAACGGAAACTAAGGCTCTAAATTTAGCCCAATGCGACATTCCAGAGAAGAATAATACTGCTTCCCCTGTTGCTGCTGCTAGTGGAGGAAGACAGAGAGAGGCACCAGAGGTGGGAGAAATTCAGAGACGATGATTATCCTGTACATTTTACAGGCCCCAACATGCATGCAAAAAGGACTCCACTTGAGACAATAGGCTACCAATGAGAGTTTGACAATGTTCCTGGTGTTAAAAGGAAACAATGCTGTGGTATGAAAAGTTTCCACTCGTTGACTTGCTGATGAACGTGGAAGTTTTCAAAGCCTGAGCACTAAGGGAAACTATCATGTGATTCTCAGCTCGTCCTCATATCCCTGACCTTCTGCAGAGGGAGGGAGGGAGAGAGAGAGAGGAGAGGTTGGTGAGGGGAGGAAGGAGAAGAGGAATGTTGAAAAAGCAAGGGAGTAGATGTATCGAAAGTAAAGAGGCAGAGAGAGCAAAGATGAGAGGGAGGGAGCAGAGAAGAAGGAAGAAAAAAATACAAGGTAACAGGAATGAAAACATACCCCCACTTCCTGTTGCAGGCACACACGGGTGCAAACACACACACAAGAAATGAGCTGATGGTGTGGGTCCCACCATGTTGTTGCTTTATATGCGAGTGTGTGTAAGTATGTGCGTATGTCTCAAATGACAACACATACAGCTTGGGGTGCATCACCCACCAGGTAACTGTGCTCATATCAGAACAGCTGCTATAGGTGTGGCAAGGAGTGTTACACCTGACCTTTATTTGTCACTGTGTTTCTGTGAATAAATGTGCATGTCCTTGTGCTTGTGTGCCAGCGCATGTACGTGTGTGTGTGTGTGTGTGTGTGTGTGTGTGTGTGTGTGTGTGTGTGTGTTTCCTCACAAGTGGGTACAGGACAAAACAGAACTTGCAAACAAACAAATAATCACTGAAACAGATTCACAAAGCGTCCATTCTTCGGGGACTGATATATGCATTGAAATTAGCTTTTGTTGAAAGGATAACTCTGGTTTATTACAACTTGGGTCTGATTTGTAGCTTCTCCCACCTTTTCTATAAATTATGACAACACTGTACTCCTCAAAGTGAACGTCAAGGTCTGGCAACACAGCAACATTGCTACAACAAAGGCCAACAGGAAACAACAGTAGTCAGACCATCAGATCTAAACCGATTCATTTGGAGCTGAAACTGAAAGTAAGAACTCTTCCTTTAAAACCTGTATGATTGTCAGGCTTCTTTTCAGTGATGCTGCCACATTCCCACATCTCAGTGAACTTGGTATAGTTACAAAAGGATGGCCTGAGATGGCCTGAAACATAAGACCTGGGTTGGAATAAACTGGAATGATCCTTTCAGAGCCATTCTTTCATAAAAACACCTTAACTGAGCTGGAGTGGTCGGGTGGCAGAAAGATAAAGCAGACTAGTGCGAGTGCAAGTGTGTGAAAAAGAGAAAGGAGGAAAGAGTGACAGAGAGAGACAGAGAGAGACAGAGAGAGAGGGAGAGATTGAGCCAGAGCATGGGGGAGGGCAAGTTGGTGCAATTTTAGCAGGAACTGTTTGTGCCGTTCCAGACCGGGGTGACATGGCAGTGGCAGGCATTAACGAACAATCAGCGGCAGAAGAACATCACGATCAAACCGCGGCTCAATTAAAGCCATTTCTCAGCACACTCGGGGAGCGTTCCTGGTAGTTACTCTTTAATGGTACACATAGAGAGATGATAGAAGGTTCAGTGAAGGTACAGCGGGAGAATATGTGCGAGTGTGTGTATTAGTGACCTCTTGTTACATGCAGACAAACAACCCCACCCCTTCTATCTCCCCCCCTCTCTCGCTTTCTCTCAGGGGTAGAGACATGGCAGGGCCCGCCCACGAGGTCAAAGAGAGATTTACTTCCTTATCAATTGGACCAGACAGCTGCCTGTCAAAGGAAAGCGAGACAGAAAGAAGGAGAGATGAAAGATGGAAACATGGACGAAATGGAGGGCTGCGATGGGCAAGGTCACGTTACTATGGAGATTTTACAGCGGCATGACGTTGAAGGTGACTGTTGTGACTATCTGACACAGACGCAGACATCAAGGTCTGTAGTACAGAGAGGGAAAGAGAGGCAGGGGGGTGGACAGGAGACAAAAAAGGAGGGACAGAATGATAGATGGAAAACGAGACAGATTTGGTCTTTGCGACGGCAGCTATGGAGAAAGTAGAGAGCTCAGCGTGTGTGTGTGTGTGTGTGTGTGTGTGTGTGTGTGTGTGTGTGTGTGTGTGTGCTGCTGCAGCCCTCCTCTGCCAGATTACAGAGTGACGTAGTGTTATCATTTCTCTGATAGGAGCTCTGCCACAAGAGGAGGAAGAGGAGGAGGAGGAGGAGGGAGGGGATAGAGGGAGAGGACAGAAAGGGGGAGGGGTGACGAGTCTCATTGCTGGAAAAATGGTCTGATAGCCAAGAAAAGGGCAGGAAGGGAGGGAGGGAGGGAGGGAGGAAAAAGGAAAAGTGAGGCAGAGAGAGCAGAGATAGAGACATAGTGCCACACAAAGGAACAGAGCATACACAAAGAAAGAGAGACAGGCAGAGGGAAAAAGAGGGCAAGGGAGAGAGAGAGAGCAGTAGAAAGTGACAGAAGGGGAAAAAAGGCAGGGAGCTTGAAAAGAGAGAGCGCTTTGTGTGAGAGATCAGAGAGTGCAATAGCAAGGCGAAAAGTTAAAAAACAAGCAAGAGAAAAAGGGGCACAAGAAGAAGGAAAGGTGACAGAGAGGTGAGAAGACAACAGGGGAAAAAAAAGAAAGAAAACAATATGAGGGACAAGACACGGTGAGGTGCCCTGAGTGACTGGTGGGTCACAGAAAGAGTGTGTGTGTGTGTGTGTGTGTGTGTGTGTGTGTGTGTGTGTGTGTATGTGTGTGTGTATGTGTGTGTGTGTGTGTGTGTGTGTGTGAGAGAGAGAGTTTGTGCGTCCACATGGCAGCAGCAAGCAACATTTACAAAGAGGCAGCTGTTCCATTAGCTACTGCCATTGTGTCTAATTACATCCTGGTCTCCTTAGACACACACTCACACCCTTACACACACGCACATATTCTCTCTCTCTCTCACACACACACACACACACACACACACACACACACACACACACACAGCATATGTGCATATAAACACACCATCGCTGCCTCTCCAGCCAACCAAGAAATCCCTACCATGCACGCTAACAAGGAAAGGAACTTGGAGCGACAGAGTCACAGCATGTGTGTGTGTGTATGTGAATGTGTGTGTTAATCACAGTGTCATGCACACTCCCTTACAACCCCACCCCCCTCAACACAAGAACACAAGGCGGAGAAAAGATCCACGAGTGTCTGTGGATGTGTATTAACCAGCATTTTTCTTTTGCTCTCTCTCTCTCTCTCTCTCTCTCTCTCTCTCTCTCTCTCCCTCCCTAACACACACACACACACACACACACACACACACCTCCCCCCTTTGAGGAGAGGAGGATCTGAGGCTTTGTGAAATACCAAACATACCCGAGAAGCCACATGAGAGAGAAAAAGGCAGCTTTTGAGGAGCCTCAAAAGACACACACACACACACACACACACACACAAACACGCTCTTACACACACACTCAATGAGGCACAGGGCTTGCAGTTGTTACAGGAATGGGGCTTTTCACACACAAACACACATGTGCACACTGAGTCAACATGATGTGAAAGCAGATAGACAAACATACTCTCACAAACGACACACAAACATACAAATGCACGCTCACACGCGCACACATACAGACTTCCTCTCTAATCAGCTCAGTGGTGTAGCATTTGGATAAGAAGCACTCCTAAGACTCCTTGACAATGGTGAGACAGGAGAGCTTACATTGTATTAAACCAGACAAACCATACACAAGCATCCTTCAAGCTAAGCACCGCTACAAACCTGCCGTCTGAAGAACACACCAGCACAGAAACAAGAAAACCCGAAAGGGCTGCAGGCCAACAAAACACGAGCAGCTTCCCATTCAGTCAAGCCAGGTTAGGCTATTCAACACTCGCAGCAAAAACGTTTGTCAGCACGAGATTTGCACCTACGGGCAGAAAACAAACATGGTGAAACGAGGGAAGCGGACGACATGGCACAGAAGGAATACGACACCAACTGTGTGCGTGCGTTTGTGTGAGGGAGAAAGAAGTGACAGACGGCTAACATGTAAATGAGTGAACACAGAACGGCTGGCTAGACGCAAGGCAGGTTGGTCTGCAGAAGTTACTTCATTGGCCGATTTCAAAAAGCCAGATTCAAGCAGACTGAGCATTCAACAACTGTGTAGGTCTGAGTGTCTGGGTTAAGGCACAGACAAGGTCCAAAAAACAAAACAACAACAAAACAAACAAAACCAGGACGGAGACAGCGGATCCATGGTTCTGTTTCTGACACAGTGGGTGTCTGCACACGTGGACGTGTTTACACATGTCTTATGTAGTCGAGTTTAATGCAGTCACACGGTTTCTCGTCACTGAGTGTCTGCTCACCTCACGCTGTCAAACTGCGTGTTTTTATACGGGAAATACAAAGTCAACAGGACAAGAGAGGGAGTGGGAGAGACACAGAGACAGGACAGATGAGGCAGGCAGGTCACCTCATTGAGCCTGTCATCAGCAAAAGCAGACATCGTTCTCTCTCCCTCACAAACACACACAGACACACACACACACACACACACAGACACCACAGGTTTCTCTCATCTTACACTTAGGAGGGGAATGGGAGGAGTTTGCCTTATGAGTGACTGCATTACCGGTGCTCTGAGGGCACATTGTCCATTACAGCTCATTAGTTTCCTAAATCGCTATTCATTTTCAATGGGGCGCCCTGTGGTCTAATCCCACCGTGAGGAGGAAATGGGAGGCCATACAGGAGGGAATGAGGGAGATCAGTCACGTCACCGACAAGGAGGCCGACACCATGTTGACGTCAAGCAAAGCAAATACAGAATCTGAGGAGATGCGCACACCCCAACTAACGACAGGTATGAGCTTGGTGAAAGAGTCACACACACACACACACACACACACACACACACACACACACACACACACACAGTCTTCAACCCCATTTTCATCCCCCACCTTGATTTATGGGCTCAACCTGGGAGATTGTTTTCCACAGAAGAGGGAGAAACATATACCAGCCTGCCTTTTGAAACACACAAACACACACACACACACACACACACACACACACACACACACACACACACACAATGTCATAAACCCATGCCTGCCGTCCACGTCAAGGTGAAATGGAGTAAGAAAACAAATAGATGTGTTAGTGGCAAACCGCTGGTCCGGTGAGCAGTGACTCTGGAATAACTGTCAGACACACACTTGAATGATTTATTTCTTTCCATCTACATCCAGCAATCAGCTGGACGATAAAGATGTAGAGGTGTGCAGATTGTACCTCACTTAGAGGTGTCAAATGGTCTGGGAGAGATTACTATGTTGTTTTAATGCTTCGTTGATCAGCACTATCAGCTCCACCTTCATGGGTTGTGACCAATCAAAAACTACCGACACTGTCTCACAGACTTCCATTTAGGGGTGAGACTTGCTATTTAGGGGTGAAAGCTGTGACCAACGACAGTTCCCTAATTCTTGTCAAGTTCAGACATTCTGGGAAAAATTCCTGCAGCAGCTAATTTAAATCACTGTGGCAGGCAGGTGTGCTCACCTAACTGGTTCCTTTTAAACCCTCCACATTAAAGAAGCTAATGCTCCTGGTGTGTTGATTAATGGCACATCCTCAGGGGTTGAGGTAAGAAAGGTTCTTCAGTTTTGCAATATATTCTAGTCATTGGTCCATACGTACTATGACAGAGGTGAAGCTAAATGATGTTAAACCACACTTGGCGTCCAATGCTCTACCCATTACACTGTGTGTCTTTGTGTGTGTGTGTGTGAGTGCGCTCCAACCACGTGACACCTGGTCAGCAGCTGCTCCTGCAACATTTCTATTTCAGGTCTTTAGGGATGACATTGTGATACATGCATGGAAGTGTGTGTGTGTGTATTGTTGTGATGTGACAGTGTCCAAAACAGGCCAAAAGAGACCCAAATGCCCTTGTGTGTGACGCAAAATAGCAGTCAGCCAGGAGCCCAGGTGTCAAAACAGTTACTGAAGACTGATGGTAGCTCACTTGTGTTTCTGTCTTTGGGTGTGAGAGTGTGTGTATGTGTGTGTGTTGGCTCTCTCAAAACAGAAACATATAACCTCTAACGCCCAGAAATAGTCTTCTGAATGATACTGTCAGCACGATCTGTAGTCTATTATGGTGCAGCCAGCGAGCTGGATACTGCTGAGCAGAACCAGGCTCTGTAACAGCGGACAGTGCTGCTGTGGATTAGCCTACATAACCGAACATGTATTAAAGGATGTAATGCAGGTATTTAGCATTTCTGGATTTAGAGCTACCCCTGCTTCTCTGCCGTCAACCAGAGGGGGAGCAAATGTTTGGCTTCCTTTAGGATTCTGAAGCTCACCCGACAGCGTTACTATTTAACCAGTAAAACAGAATATTGTACTGGGAAGACATTTCAAAATGTCGGCTGGTTATCTGCTGAACATCCAAATGTCCTCCCACATTTACCATTTATTACCATGTGGGTAATACATTTACCATGGTGGGAGCACGGTAACACAAATCCATACATTTCTACCCCTGCAGCTTGTTTTGAGTGGGCCTGCTCAGCACCCCATCAGTGGGCCCTCTTCATCACGCTGCTGCTCCTGTTCAGCTCAGGTGGATCATTTATAACACTGTGTGTGTCACAGCCACTGTCCAAGGTGCTGATCCCGGGACCACCGGGGATGAGGGAGCTGTCTCGGATACTCGCTATTATCAATTTGCTGACGGGCAGGACTCCCACTGCTAACAATGACAGAAGACAATCTCCACTGCTTCACATTATTTTAGGATGCTCGGCACTGAATTCTGATGTTGTTTGTCTATTGTCACTTTCGTGGGTACTCTGGTATTTTTTATTCCTTTTGGTTGTTTCTGCACCTAGATGACACTCTGGTGCTGTCTTAACTTGTACTGATTTAAGTTTGCCTGTCCCGATGTATCAATTTGACAAAAAGACAAAGATGTAAAGCACAGTGAAACAACGAAAAATTCTGCCTAAAAAGTTTTTAATAATAATAATAATAATTATAATAACAATTAAATAAATAAACCCACTTTACGCACCCAGTTTACTTTCATTATATTGCATTATAGCCCAGCATGATTTATTCTCAATTGTGCCCAACAATACAGTATAAAAGAAGCACGTAAGATGACTTAGCACTACTTTATGTAATGGCATGCTGTGTTCCAAAAGGAAATTAACTGTTCTGAACAGTCAATCAATTAAACTGGATCCTTTTTAAAATGTGTTAATAGTCGTCATCTTGTTCCCACATGAAGGTGTTCGCCCTCAAGGCAAAAGAAACCTGTCCATGTAAACACAGAGGCAGAGCCGCACACACACACAAACCTGTACAGGTATTGTTTACTGTATACACACACACACACACACACACACACACACACACACACAGCCATATGCAGTATATACACACACTCACACGCACAGAGGTTTGCTGTTGATGGCGCAGGTAAAGCTGTGCTTTCCCAAGCAGTTTGAACTTTCTGTGAGACTGGCAAACATCCCTGTGTGTAGGGTAAGCAGATTTTCTGCCGTCTTGCGCAAAAACTACAATAAGGGAGAGTGGGATGGTCTGTGTGTGTGTGTGTGTGTGTGAGTGTGTGTGTGCGTGTGTGTGTGTGAGTGTGTGTATGGGGGGGTAAAGGGAGAAAAGGAGGGATAAGGAGAATGACAATGTGCTTTAGTGCTTACCTTCAACAAAATGATGGTAGACAAGGAAGGAAGGTCAGAGAATATACGGGGAAGGTGAGATCTCTCTCTCGACCGGTCTCATTGTCTTAAGGCTGGCAGCAGCACTACACGCAGGTGGAGCAAAATCATCTGCATCTTGTACAGCTGTTAGCACATCTCAACTCAGCTTCCAGTCAGCTCCATCAGCTGAATTCAAGCACAAAGTATGGGAAGTCAGACAGCACTATTTATAGTACTGTAGTTTAAGTGACGGAGGAATCATCTCTGCTACGACTCCTAAATAGTCCTTGCACAAATTGCAGGTTGGCGACTTCAGACGAGGACTGTGAGAGGCAGCATGGATGTCAATTCATTTTCTTGTTTAGATTAATATAGTCGGTAATGAATGTCTGAAATGTTTCTCCTGTGAGAGTTCAAATGTAGACTAAAGTTACCTTGAAAATGAAGACATTTCAACAGAGTGACCTGCATTTTTGTATTTCCAAAACATGACTTACAAACACGTGGAACCTTTTATAAATGAGCTATAAGTGACATTTACTTCAAACTGTTAAAAATTACATAAGGGCTAGTATTACACAAAACAAAAAGCTGTGAGTCCTGTTTCACACTGGATTCAAGACACAGTGCTGATTCCATGTGGGACGAGTCTCCCTGTCCACACTTTTTTCCCGTCCGATGTGGTTTCACAGGCCACCGACACCAAATGTTGAGTAATTGCTGTTCACAAATGTCAAATCATTGGTGGAGGGTTGACCATGTGTTATTGTTTAGAGATTGTTTGCACATGTATATGAAATAAAGCAGGAGAATCGAGTCTCTAAAGGAGAGCTGCTGATAAAGGTGCAGGCATTAACCCAGTATCCCACCGCTCCTGCTCATAATATCTACAGTACAGTTACAAAGAGTGCATACAGCCACAAACACCGTACAGCCACAAACTTGAAACAAACACCCCGAAATATGCAGAGCACAAGACATAAATAGCATCTTCAACCACATTTATCACATTTACACACACACACACACACACACACACACACACACACACACACACCAGGCAATTGGATTTTGCTGCAGCAAAGAGCAGCACAGAGTGACATGAAGCATGTGAGACTGACGCTCAGCGCCGCCAAATCGAAACTCTGTGCCTAAAGTGAATTATCTTTGGCTGGCTGGGGCTGCCTCACTACTCTGTGTGTGTGTGTGTGTGTGTGTGTGTGTGTGTGTGTGTTAAGTTATAACATGTGGGTGTGTATGAATCTGTCCTGGAATTAGTGTGACAGTGCATCTTTCCCGGTAAGGGTGTGTGTGTGTGTTTATTTGTGCAACTGGACGGGATGTTGGGAAGCTTGAGAAATAATGATAAAAGACTGAGAAAGGACAGATGGGTGGAGCTAAAACACACACACACACACACACACACACACACACACACACACACACACACACACACAATTTCTGTTTTTGCATTCAATGATTCTGCTCTTTTTCTAAGCGTGTCTTTAAGTTCACGTATGCCTTTGTGTCAAAACAGCGGTCTTCGCACTGTTTGCCCCTTTGTCCATCTTTCTTTCTCTCTTTGGTGAATGAGACAATAGGACCCTGGATAGGTGTCCTGTGCCATGCCTGATAACACTACCTCCCTCCACTGCAGCTGTCACACTGGCTGGTAGTCACGCACATACAAACTCATGCACAGGTACAGTACACACAGACAGAGGACGTTTGCTGACTGCCACAAGAATGAAAGGACAGGACAGAGCATGCTAACACATTAGCCTAAAAATACATGCCATCACGGCTACAACTTATTACTAGAGACTGTGAAATTATCAGTCCTACTCTCAGCCACAAAAGGACAAACACCGACAGTAATGTTAACTGTGTAAATTGGCCAAACTGCTACACGAAACTTTGCTGTTGTCTGAGAACATTAAACCGGCTCTGCCAGCTGGTGTCTGCAACAGTGGTCAAAGACATCTTTCGAAATGATAAAAACTCCACTCTGCTGTCTGCAGCTCTGTCAGCAGTAGCTACATATGGTGCTGGCTGCTAGCTAGGTAGCTTTAGTCTGTGTATTTCCCAAACTGGTAAACAGAATGTGGTTGCTGTCCAGTAATGTTAAACCTGTTCTGCTCCCTAGTATCTGTAATGTTACACTTTGTCAGAGCAGTAGCTCCATGTGGTAGCTTTAGTGGAAATCCCAATTAAACCTTTAACTACATCAATCTAAATGTTTTAAGCTTCACATGTGAACCTTCAGAGCAGTCAAAGGTTAGCAGCAACCTGCCCCGTTAAACTGTGGCACTGCACACTGTGCTGGGATTATTTAGGAGCATCTTGGATGTAGTGTTTGTTTTCTGTTGCTATTATAATTAGACAACCAATTTTGTGCCATGGTTATTATTTTTTTAAGCATACCACTGATCAGTCATATTTTAGCAGACCAGTTATATTAGTCATCACAGACAATAGGACCGAGTTACAGGGTCTGCAAACCTACACCTTAAACTGTATGATGGGAGTTTGGATTGCTAAACAGAACACATGCAAGTTTTAATCTGAGCTCAATTACTTTGGCAAATGTGTAAATCTGAAAGACGCATTATGGAGGGGAAAATCAGGCATAGGAACACTTATTTCTGATAAACATCTTAGTATCTTTAAATCAGTTTACTTTTTTATAGCCATTGTAGAGCTTCTCAGCCTACAATGACTACAGCTCTGTTTGTTGCTATTGTTGTTGTCTTATTTCCCCTCAGGGATACATTTTAAGTTAATCTTATCTGATGTGAACTATTCAGATAAGAAAGCTGAGGTCATGCTGGGTACAGCGGAGTCTGATCTTGAAGCTAGAGATGGTACATTAGTGATAATGGTTGCAGCATGGAAACAAATTTCTGTCTTCAGGTAACAACAAGGCAGTGAATCCCACACTTCAGCCTACAGATCTGTAATATCTGAACGTCTTATAGAATCTTATAAAGTGGAGGCTGCGGTCAATGTCACATCCTTGGTCGGAAGCTGCACAGATTTTCCATTTATTTTTATATTATTTCTGTCTTACGCCGCCAATGATCAATGCAGTAAGATGGGGATTTTTTTTGTATTTCATTTGGGTATTTTTTTGATCTCACAGATGATGTGAAAATCAAAACATCTTCAGTGCTGTGATGTCTTTAGTTTCTTAGATTTTCTGCTGATTTCAGTAGAGCTATATAATACAGCACTTTTGACAGAGTAGCAAAATAAACATTTATTTATGTGCAAATGTTGCAGATCATTAATCAACTAAGCGGCATCATTATGATCAGAAACATCTAAAATCATTGTGCATCTTGCAGCAAACACTTCCACTTAGACGAGCAGAGCTGTATCCTGTAGATCCAAATAGTTAATCAAACTATACAGTGTGCATGAGCTTTTGTGTGTATGTGTGTGTGTGTGTGTGTGTGTGTGTGTGTGTGTGTGTGTGTGTGTGTGAATGAGAGTGAGCCACAGTGCCAGTGGGAGAGAGGAGAGGGAGGGAAGGGAGTGTGGGAATAAAGACAGGGGAAAAAAGGAAAGAGATGGAGAGAGGGAGCGTTGCGCAACCATCAATCACCTTCTTGGGGTTCAAGTTTATTTGGCTTCTTCTTTTTTTTTTTTTTGAAATACACAGCACACAGAGGGGCTGGGGGATGGGGAGAAAGAGAGGAAGACCGAGGGAGAAAACAGCATGGCTGGAGAGAGGAAGAGGGGCAAGGAGGTGGAGAGAAATATACAGAGGCGGGGAAAGTACCTGGGAGTGACTGGATGAAGAGGGAGGCACTGAGGAAGGAGTGGAGGGCAGAGAAATGAGGACATAAAGACACAAGATACAGATACTCCATTCACACCATGAAAGGAGTGTTTAGAAACGGAGAGAAAGAAAAGACATAGGCCAAGAGCACATATCGAGGTGTGTTTTCTCCAAGTGTGTGTGTGTGTGTGTGTGTGTGTGTGTGCCTCTGGATCCACAGCCTGCCTCAGATCTCTAATGAGAGACCAGCACCCCCTCCATCTCCATCGCCTCAATCACTTCTCCGTCCCTCCCGGTCTCCGCCTGCGCTGCTGTCGCTCTTCATAACTCTTTGGACAGTTGTATGTAGGTTACTCTCATTTTCTACGTCTCTGCGATGCTCTTTTAAAACACCATGTGTTCCTTCTCTAGCGTGTACGTTCCCTGGCCTTAAACAGCATACAGGCTGCCTTCCCATGCTCTCACACCGTTCTCTTTTTCCAGGGCAGTCAACTTCTCCATGCCATATTGCTCTACTAACATATGACTCACAGTTCCTCCATGCCCTTCTGTTTCACCATTTAATCATCCAGCTCTTCTTCCTTGTCTCTCACTGTCTCTCCATCTCAGCCCGTTTAAAGTTTTCAAACCATATTTAACTGCACTTTGTACTGTACAGAGTAGTGGGACAGCGGAAAAGCGTACAAAAGCCTACCCCTCAAACACTGATGATAGGAGATGCTGAACCTCATTGCATAAGACAGTACTTTTAAATTGTGCCAATGTACGCAGAATAACATGAGATAAATCTGTGTGAATTTTTTTGCTTCAAGTTAAACTTTGGTGAACTTTGCCGGATAAATGTTTGATGGAACAGAGAGCTGTTAAGTCCAAAATGGTAGAAGCTATCGTAGCTTATAGCTGTGTTTCACCATCCACTTTATTTTACCTCCTCAGTTGGAGTATACTGGCAAAACAGACGTGTGTCTCTGGCCTCAGTGGAGTCATTCCTATGCTCTGCTCAGCAATTCTACATATGTGTTCTCCCAGGGCCGTCAGGTGTTAGCTTTAGGGTTTTGACCTGAACACAATAGGGGGTTAATATGTGTTAACAGAATATCGAACTAGAGAACAAAGGACCCTGGGAACACAGAGACACTCCCAGCACAAATACTACACATCTCCTGAATAAACTGAAAAGGAACTTATTTTCCCTTTAGCGGTTGAGCCGACAAGTTTTCTAACTGAAAGTGAGCAAGTCTTACTAGTATGTTATTAGCTAATGAAAGGCTTTAAAACATGAATCTTACAGGTGAAATGCGACACTTGACATGTGGGCTAATATGGGAGTTAAGTGTGGGGCTGCTTCTCTGTACGCTGGACTATGCTGTAATTGGGAAGAAACCATGGATAATGTGGTATTACATCAGCAGGAATGTGTCAGTATCAGTATTCTAAGAATGAAAAACGTCTGATTTGTATCTTCCATGTGTCCAACCTGAGCTAAAACACACCACAATGTAGATACAAAGTACAAACTGACGCGGTTTTCAGTTCACTGCTTATATGAGAATGTCTGTCGATTCCTAGATGGCTTACTATTAACTTCAGGACTTTATACAGCAGAGGACCAAGATTTTCAGCTTTAACTTCTAGGAGGAGCATGTTGGCCATTGGACTTTGTTTTGACAGAAATGTGCAAATGTTAGATGGCAGTATCCAGTACACGGCAGTGTTATGGTCTCCTGCCATCTATCATCACTTGGCAGTCTTTGTGTAGCACCTCCAACAACCAATATTAACAGCCTTAAGCCAGGGGTATACTCCAAACTAGCAACTAGTTTGTATGATGTGTCGTCCAACCACTTCTGAAAGCAAAAGTGTTTATAGCTGTTCTGAATGTCCACACTTGAAGGTGGAAGGTACATTCATAAATGGGAATAACAATACACACTTTCAGACAGTTCCTCATGGAAGCCAAATGCAGAGTGGTATTTGTTTGAACATGGTAAAAAGGAAAAAGTTACACAAATAGTTGTGTGAAGAGATGAAAAACAATCTGACAAGTACTTCCGTTTAAGCATACTGGTGCCTTTACCATGTTTTAATCATTAATGTCATCAATGAAAAATGACGGTGTCTTTAACACGTGCCTTTGTATTATTTCATTTTGGATCAAAACTACCGATGCTCACAACTCAGACATGATTTCTGTTCTGGTATAGACAGTACACCAGGAAACTAGAATCAAGCAGCTGAGAGGACTACCGCTGACTGACACCGTTGAACAGTAGACCAGGGTGCATACTGTGAGAAGAAGAAAGAGTCTGTGTGAAAACTTGGATGTGTTGGGCTGTCCAGCCTGTGCAGCGTTGGAAATCGATATCTAATCCGGCATTGCTTTTGATTGAAAATTTACCATTTTGCCTGTCTGAACGTGGCAAATTTGATTTTCTTTGGAATATACACACAGTTTAGCACAGACACAACTCCCTCCCTGTGCTCTCTCTTACACCCTCTATCGTTTTTCTCTCAGTTTTCCTGTCTTCCCTCTGCCACTCTCCTTTCTCTCTTTTCTCAGTATCAGGTACAAGACTGTTGGATTAGGCTCCTTTAAGAGCGGATTAGCTGTGTCGAAGCCGTTTGAGGTAAATTGCTCCAAGGAGTCAATCTACCCCCTCCACCGCCGCCGCCACCACCACCACATCTTTTCTCCTCTGTAAGACAGAGTCAAAATTCTCAACCTAATCCTCAAAGAGCCTTACCGCACCTCCCTCTGCCCTGCACCCCCTCTGTCTGCATTCCCTGTTTCGGTTTTTCCTCCTCCGTTCTTTCCCTCCTTCTTTCAGCCCACACAGAGGAGTGATGAGGAGTGGAAGGGTGATAGATGTGTGGGATGAGTAAGGTGGGGTAAGGTGGGGTGAGGTGGGGTGAGGTGGGGGTTGAGAAGAAGGGCTGGCATGCGAATGCAGAGACTCACGTCAGACACGTAGGTGAACGGCATGACTTTACAAGACAGGCTGCTTTTGTTACGCGTGTGCATGTGATGTGTGTATACCTGCTGGAGCATGTCACTAAACAGTGGTGAGTGGTGTTCAGGCTAAGTGGCCGTGTGTGTGTGTGTGTGTGTGTGTGTGTGTGTGTGTGTGTGTGTGTGTGTGTGTTAGCATCTGACTGAGCAGATGGGGAGGATGGGGTGCATTTTGGGGACAAGGGCGGGGTCACATCTGTGTTGTCCCTTGTGTTTGTCTTTGTGTGTGTGTGTGTGTGTGTGTGTGTCACTTGGCATGGTGGCCATATTTAGAGTCATCAACACAAACAAGGTGATTAGCAAGTTGGGACAAACACATTATTACTCAAAATTAATGGACTGATCTCATACTCTTTCTAATAGCCAAATGTTTTCCCTTCCATCTCTCTCAGCATGTCCCAAAAATTGTATTCTGTTTATTCTAGGCATCTATCCAATTTGTTCAACATTGATAGTGCGCTGTTAATGCAATCTGCAGCTCAGCCTTATGCCATATTTATCACTAAACTATACACAAGTACAACCTGCTTATAGCCTGGAACATTTGGACAGACACAAGCTGTCACGTGTACACACACGCATGCACACACACATGCACGCACATATGCATGCACACAAACAAACACACATGCACGCACGCGCGCACACACTCACACACAAGCTACCCCTGCCTACCCCCGTCTTGGAGCTGCCATTGATTTGGGCTGCAAGGTGCTGTGGGCAATGGTTGCCATGGCAACCAGCAACCGAGCAAGGCAGCCAAAGTTTGAGCTGGCATGAGGTGTG